>NW_026651554.1:300000-380810 GCF_028751815.1 Salvia miltiorrhiza
ATAATAAAATCATCCCTGATAATAGTGAAATTCAGGATTCATTCTATCGTCCCCTTCACTTTGAAAAAAAAAAATTATTCATCATTAATTTCACTTTTTTAACTGATAACTATAGTGCTATTCATAAATTATAGCAAGGAACGATATACCTGATTGAATTTGCCCACGTGGCGTTGACGTGGCGCTGCAGGAACGCGTCACTATTTCCTATTGGCCGGTGTCTGACACGTGTCTGTACGTGAGAGAAAGAATGTGTTCAAATTGTTTGAAAGAATTTGAAGAAAACATAATTCCACGCCTTGATGCAAATGTTTTTTTTCTATTGTCTTGTTTTTATCAGACACGTCTATTCATGTACATATATAGGGCACAAAGCTGGCCCTTGCATATAGCAAGTGGGGTAAAAGACTAGGACCCTCAAATTTAAAAGCCACGCATATTAATGATAAGAAGATATATAGCTTAAATCATATCATAATAATTAGTCTGTGAATAGGCGAAAGTACCCACTTTTATAACTTGTCTTATAAAAGTACCCACCCAAGCCAAAGTCCAAAAAGTCAAAGCCGACATGCTTGGTTTTTTGGAAAATCAGACCTGACATGCTTCGGTTTTTGTAAAATGTCTAACTCACGTCAATTTCACAAGTTTAAAATGTGATGAAGAGACAATAATTGCCCAACTCACGTCACTTTCACATTCTAATGTATACTGTATGTTTGAAAATTTATAAAAAAATTAGCTTACGTTTGCATTATAAAAACATTAGTAAGAGGACTAAAAATTTCACTATTATGTGTATTATGCAACAAAAAAATATTTAGAAACCAATGAAACAATTAGCCGCCGGAAATTCATAGCCGTGAACAGTAGCCGGCGGTCCAAATTATACACGGCTACTGGTCAGCGGCTATGAACTTCCGGCGGCTAATTACTCCATTTGTTTCATAATATTTTTTTGTTGCATAATATACATAATAGTGAATTTTTGAGCCCTCTTAGTAATATTATATTATAACACGAATACCTTAATTTAGAGTTTTTATTTAAATTTTTAATTTTATTTTTTTTATATTACAAGAAGTATACATTGATGTCAAATATGAGAGATACTGAATCTGCCAAAAATTGGATTATAGTGGGGTAAAAATACTCACTTTATGCATGATTTGATTGAACACAAAATAATACAGTAAACACATAAAATAATAGGCTATTTTTAAAGAAAACACTTGAAACTCCTGAAATGTAAACACAAAAATATTTTAGCTCTAAAAAAACAATTAGCCGCCGGAAATTCATAGCCGTGAACAGTAGCCGGTGTTCCAAAATATACACGGCTACTGGTCAGCGGCTATGAACTTCCGGCGGCTAATTAATCCATTTGTTTCATAATATTTTGTTGTTGCATAATATACATAATAGTGAATTTTTGAGCCCTCTTAGTAATATTATATTATAACACGAATACCTTAATTTAGAGTTTTTATTTTAATTTTAAATTTTATTTTTTTATATTACAAGAAGTATACATTGATGTCAAATATGAGAGATACTGAATCTGCAAAAAATTGGATTATAGTGGGGTAATAATACTCACTGTATGCATGATTTGATTGAACACAAAATAATACAGTAAACACATAAAATAATAGGCTATTTTTGAATAAAACACTTGAAACTAGGGTTGTAATCGAATCGAATACTGACGAATATCTCACTATTCGATTCGTATTCGTGATATTATTCTTATATTCGATTCGGTATTCGATTCGATTTCGAATTCTGAATGTGATTCGATATTCGATTCGAATTGATATTCGAATTATTCGCTTCGATTCGAGTATTCGATTTGTTTTCTCAAATTACTCTAAATTATAAATTTCGAATATTCGATTCGAGTATTCGATTTGTTTTCCAGGATATTCGCTTCGATTCGAAACTATTCGATTCGAAATTGTAAAGGAAAAAAATATGTAAATAATATTTTAAATAATATAGAAATATATTTCAATACATTTACCTAATAAAAACAAATAACAACAAATGATTGGTGATTCTACTATTTAAATTCTCAATACAATCCATAACATTCAAAAGTTTGAAATTCATCAAATATAAATTAAGAAAAGTTTCAAACTCGTCAAAATAACACTTCAATAGAATTATTATCAAACATTCAATCTTCCACCAATCTTGAGGTGCAAGCTGTACTACATTTCAGGCATCTATATCCTGCAAGAATATCAAATACAAATTAATGTTACAAGTAGATCTAACACTCGAGTTCTAAAATTATCACAAGGAGTAGTATTTTAATATCAACATTTAAACATATAAATATTTATACAAATTGTCTGTCTCGTGTGACTCCCTCAAGCCCAATACAAATGGAGCAACTTCATTTAGGTTCCCAGATGCAAATAAATTCATTTTAAGGTAATTTAACACAAGTAAAATACTTCGTGGTCGGTCAATAAAAGCTATGAACTTTAATCTCAATATTAGGGGGCTTTATGAATTTTAGTCTTAATATCAATGTTGTAATCAGAAGCAGATGTAGAAGTATAATTTTGGGAGTTAAATTAAATTGACTACAAAGAATGCTAAAACTGAATATTTCTGAAAAAATATGAAATTATAAAAAAAATTGGTTGAGGGTGCTTAAGAAGCTCTCGTAAGCTCATAGCTCTGCCTCCGGCAATGGTTGCCGGTACAGTGAATCGAGAAGGGCGATGAAAGAACGGAAAATTTCTAGCAAATTGGTAAATAGAGGCAAACATAAATGAACCAATCTCAATTTAGAAGAGATAAAATTCAAGTCTGTACGAATAAAAGGGTTTATAAGGTAATTTTCGGAAATAATGAAATTGGATAACTACCTGAGGCTCCAACGAAGTCACTGGCGTGTGGGGGGCTGCGGCAAGGAGGATGGCCAGAGCTGGCAGCGTGTGAGCCGTAAGGGCGGCGATGGTGGCATGGTGTGTGGGGGGCGGCAGAAAGAGTAGAGAAATTAGGGTTAATTACAAAATGAGAGAGAAAAAGGCAATGTAAAGGGAATGTATGTGTGTTTCAATTTCAAATGGTGGGGAATGGGGATAGGCGCCTGTCCCAAATTTAGGAAATAGGCGTGACTTTAAAATTTCAATTTATTTAATATTTAATTTAATATTTTAAAATCTTTCAAAATAAAATTAATATTTTAAAATTAGTTATATATATATATATATATATAAATTTATTTATTTATTTATCGAATCGAATATTTACGAATATCGAATCGAATATCAAAATTTCATATTCGATTCGTTTGCTAATCGAATCGAATCGAATATTTGTAATCGAATACAAATCGAATAATTTCGAATACGAATATTCAAATTTCGAATCGAATATCGAATCGAGCAAAAATATTTGATTCGTTTACAACCCTACTTGAAACTCATGAAATGTAACCAAAAAAATATTTGAGCTCTAAAAAAACAATTAGCCGCCAGAAATGCAAATCCGGTCGTACTAGCCGTGTGAAATTTTTCACACACGGGTAGTTAATCCGGCTACGATTTTGTGGCGGCTAAAAGTTTTTTTGGGAGCAAAAAATCATTTTGAAGTAATACATATGGTTGTAAAATTTTTTACCTTGTTATTTCTATTTATTTGTTAATGTTTTAGTCAAAAAAGTACATGTCCACATGAAATAAGAGATAAGGTGACTGCACAAATTTGGATTGTAATGAGGCTTTAATGCTCACTTTCTGCATGCATTTGATTGCACATTGAATAATAGATTGAAGTGTACTGAATGAATGAACAATACATTTCACGTGAATTTGTACAAAGGAATCTAATATTAGTCTATAATTGCTACACTTGTGAATGAGAAAACATAAATCCAAATACTCGTAGAAAGAGCATTCAGTTAAAAAATTGAGAATTTGAAACCCTCAAAGATTTGAGAAGTGGTTTGTGCGATAGTTGGTGCAATTGGTGTTCAAATTCTACTTGAAGAGGTGATTTTCTCATATATTGTTTGTGTAATTAATAGTTTGAATGTTTTATGTTATATTTATGAGAATTTTTAAAGTGTTTATGCATATTTTAATACTACATTTTATGTGTTTTTATAGATGGAATTCGTTAGATACATATATGTGAGATACAACGGACTCGTCGATGGTATACACTATGTTGGTGGGGATACAGAGGTCCTTCCCCTCGTCAACGAAACTATTGAGAGCCTGATGTGCAGCGTCAACAATATTATGAGGACGCATTCGTTGAGCTCGAGCTACCAATTGTATTATTTGGCGACCAATCTATTTGGTAGGGAGATGAAATGTGGCTTGGCCACAGACGATGACGTGGAAGCCTTGTTGGCAACTGCCGACTATCCCATGGTGTACGTTGAGCACTACAACGGTCCGATTGTAGAAGAAGCCTACATCCCTACTTTTAATTTTGCTGAACCTTCGGGACACGTAGATGAAGCACAATGCAGTCAGTATGAGACGCCGTATTATCATCATACGTCGTTTCATGGTGTCCAGAGCTCGCCTCCACGACAATATTTTAATTGGGATGGACAACCGCTAGACGAATCTGCATGGAATCAAACCGAAAGGCTTAATGAAGTATGTGGGAGATTGAACGATGTGCGGACAGATGATGAACCTGAGCACGAAGCTGAAGGCTCGGTTGCATCAGGAGACGATGATGATTCTGATGACGAAGAATTTGACCCTGCGCTGGAGGTGGGCACTGCTTCTGATGCCTCTGAGGATTTATTAGACGACGATCTAATTGATTTCACGGAGACCGAGCGAGCAGGTTGGATCCGACAACCGACAGCCGAGACCGGTGATCTAACTAATTGGTTAGTTCCCTTGATTCCAGTGGACGCCTCGGCTTCGCTGGTTGCTCGCGAGAGTGACCCTTCTAGAGTTGATGATCTGCAGAAGAATTCTTTTTACAACAGCAAAGACGACCTGATCATTGCTGTTGGTTTGTGGAACATGAAGCGAAGCACTGAGACAAAAGTTGTCCGCTCAGATCCGGGACGAGTCTATTTCTCGTGCAAGCACTCTGACAACTGCAATTTCGATCTTCGTGCGTCTGTTCACGGCCGAGGGATGTGGAGAGTGCATAAGTTGAAAGAGCATTCATGCGAAGGGGACTTGCGCACAGCTAAAAAAATCAAGGCGCACTCGAAGGTGGTGGCAGCGTTTGTGGCAAACAGAATACGCGATGATGGAGAGGTCATTAAGCCGAAATCCATCATGGCTGAGTTAGTACGCGATTTCGGCATCAAAATCAAATATGATGTCGCGCTGCGTGCAAGAAATCTCGGGATGGATATGATATACGGTCGAGTTGATGATTCGTTCCTCCTGCTCCCAAGATATCTGTATGCCCTGAAGGAAGCGAATCCTGGCACCGTATATGATTTGGACGTAGATGTAGACTGCCGGTTCAAACATTTGTTTGTTGCTCTGTGGGCTTCCATCTCACCTTTCTACTTTCACCTTCGACCAGTGATTGTGGTTGACGGCACACACCTGAAGGGCAAAAATAGTGGCATTTTGTTTGTCGCCGTGACAAAAGACGGAAACGAGGCAGTTTTTCCCTTGGCGATCGGTGTCGGTCCGATCGAGAATGATGAGTCGTGGAAGTGGTTTATGTCACATCTGAGAGGTGCTTGCGGCGAGCCCGATAACTTACTTATTGTATCTGATGCGCATGTCTCCATCGCTAATGCTGTGAAGAGCGAGTTTCCAAATGCTACTCACGGTATTTGCTACTACCACTTGTTGAACAAGATGAAGGGTTACGGGCCCGGTGTTGCTGAGCTTTTCCGCCAGGCTGCATACGCCTACGAGCAATCAGATTACACGCGTGCAATGTCAGCCATGGCTGCTCTGAAGCCAAAGGCGTACGAGAAGTTGTTGCGCGTAGGCCCGGAGAAGTGGGCACGATCACAATGTCCTGTGTCCCGTTACAGTTTCCTTACATCCAATGCCGCCGAGAGTTTTAATGCACGTTTGCTGTGGGCCAGGCGTCTTCCAATCTGCTCGATGTTGGAGGCAGTCAGATTAGTTGTCGAGCAGTGGTTCAACGACAGGCTTGCGGCCGCACAAGAGAGCGATGAAAATCTGACTCCGGAGGCAAAACAGAAGCTCAGTGCAGAACTTGTAAAAAGTCGTCGTTACACAGCCAAGAGGACCACCGAGAGAAAATACAGGGTTCGTGCTAGTGGTCGCCATTATATGGTTGACCTTCAAAAGCACATCGTCACAATCCAGCAAAGAACGAGAGACAATATGGTGCAATGCCATGTTGCACCTGTTGCCCGGATCCCAATCCAACAAATGTCCAAAGCAACCCTGCCTGAACGTGGTCTCCAGTGCGTCGCCCCCAATTTCCCTCAGTTGCTCGGGTACAAGGGACAAATAACTGGTCTTGTAGTAAGAACTGATCTGCGTCCCGGGGCGATTTATTGTTTCGGGCCTCCGATAACCCATCTATTCAATACCAAAAATATATCAATTAAAAAGCCAAAATATAATTAATTAAGAAACACCAACTAAAAATAACACAAAATTTAATAATAACATAAACGTGAAAAACATGAAAAAATGTAATAAATTTTAAACATTATGAAAAACATGAAAAAATGTTATTATTCAAATAAATACTTATTCTATATCATACCATACACGAATTCAATTCTTAGGTTGGCAGTCAGATTTAAATTATTGAATTAATTTATTTATTGAAATGATTATAAAATTAAACTAAATCAAATTATATACTAAGTAATTCAAGAAAATAACATAAGTAATTCAACCAAATAGAATTATTATTATTATTATTAATTCACGAAAATAATTATGTACATGTAGAGGATCTTCTCGTTAGTTTCAATTTATGCACTACCCAATTCAATTCTTTGGTTGTGTATTTTATTTAAATTATTGAAATGATTTTAAAATTAAACTAAATCAAATTATATACTAAGTAATTCACAAATAACATAACTAATTCAACCAAAATGACTACCCAATTCACGAACATAATTAAACACAAGTAATTCGAATTAAACAATGTCACCAAAATAATTCACGAAAATAACATGCTTCAACTTGTTGTGGAAAATAACATCCTTATTCAAGAATTTAAATAAAATCAACGAAATAGGATACTTACTTCGTTTGAAGAAGAAGCCATGGTATATGCCTTCAAGTTGAAAAAATCGTGCAAGCCCTCCTTCAAGTTCAAAAAAATTGATTCTCATTCAAACATGGGACAAACAAGAAAAACAAAGCAAAAAAAAAATATTCATTCCAATTTACCTTCGGTGTATGCAAGACGTGAATGCTCTCCTCTCTCTCAAAAATGGACCAGATGCTCTTTCTCCTCTATCTCTCTTTCTCGGCTGCCTCTCTCTCTCACTCTCTCTCAAAAAATAAACAGATGCCGTGAATTCAAATTGGAATGCGGCTAGGTTAAAAGTTGTAATTGTTATACATGTAAATGGCCCCAATTCAAACCTTCTTGGTCAAACAACCCTTCAATTGCCTTGTGAATTTGAGATACAGCCGTGTACATCCCCCAATAAAGCTTCCGCGATTCTCGCCTATCTGTATAGCCGTATGAATTGTCCAATCACCCTTTAAGCTTATAAATTAAAAAAATAAAGGTTTTCGTGTATAAATAGAAGAAATAGTAGTAAATTAAGGGTAAAAAATACGAATATTATATAAAATGATATGAAAAATTATTTTAAACACATTTAATAACTTACCCGCCACAAAAGTGTAGTCGTACGATTTAGCCGTGAGTAGTTTCTTACCCACGGCTAAGGAAGACGGCTACGATTTTTCTGGCGGGTACTTGGTGGCATGGTGTATTATGTTTCAGTGATTCATAATATATGATTTTTTAATTTTTTTATCCATCATTTGCTATTATTTTATGTGTTACAATATTAATTCATATTCCAATCAAATAAACTAAATAAATTTAGACTTATTGAGTTGATTTTGTCAATCTCCTTCTCGTGAATTTACTGCAAAGAAGAAATAGACCCTATAAAGCTGCATTGTAGCCGTATGAATTGTCCAATCACCCTTTAAGCTTATAATTAAAAAAAATTAGGTTTTCGTGTATAAATAGAAGAAATAATAGTAAATTAAGGGTAAAAAATACGAATATTATATAAAATGATATGAAAAATTATTTTAAAGACATTTAACAACTTACCCGCCAGTACTTAGTAGCCGTCCTCTGTAGCCGTGAGTAGTTTCTTACCCACGGCTACGTCAGCCGGATACATATTTCTGGCGGGTACTGGGTTGTAAGGTGTATAATGATTCATTGATTCATAATATGTGATTTTGTAGTTTTGTTATCGACTAGTTGCTATTATTTTATGTGTTACAATATTAATTCATATTCAATCAAATAAACTATATAAATTTAGACTTATTGAGTTTATTTTGTGAATCTCCTTCTCGTGAATTTACTGCAAAGAGATTGTCACCCTATAAAGCTGCATTATGCCCGTGAATTGTCCAATCACCCTTTAAGTTTATAATAATTATACAAATTATGGCTGTTTAAAAATTTAAAATCAACAATATTATGAAACTAGAATTTTTTTAAAGCTAATTAAGTATTTACCCGCCTGTTAATACTAGCCGGTCCAAGTAGCCGCTGGGATCCATTTCCAGCCGGCTACTTCTAACGGCTACGATTAACTGCCGGGTAATTATTGTATTAGCTTCAAAAAAAACTTGTTTCATAATACGTTTCATTTAATTTTTTTTCAACTTTCTTATAGATGTTTAATAACATGAAAACATGTCCTTATTTTTTCGAACTTAAGGCATTTTAGGGTTACAAATAATGACTTAAGTTAGCAAATAATGTCATTTCCTCAGATTTAGAGTCATATTTAACTACCTCTCTTACACATTTTCTTACACAAGTGTACTTGTGTAAGAAAAGTGTAAGAACTTTTACGGAAAACGATGCAAGCCTATCACCATCAATTACAAAGTGGGTAGTTTTATAAGACATCTTATATGGGTGGGTAATTTTGTAAGATAACTAACCAAAGTGGGTACTTTAAATTCCATCCCATAATTAGTTGTGTACTTCGCATAATCTTAATTATATCATAAATTATTGTTTACTTTGCATAATTGATAAAATGCATGATTAAATATTTTTATTTTTAAAAATAGTACTTCTCCAATCTCACTTTTTTAATGGGACAAAAATTAAGTAAAATTAACTTAAATGATAAAAATAATCAATGATAGAATATCCCAAAGTTTCAATCCATCAAAATAAACAAGAGATTAATCTTACTATTTTTATCTATTAATACTAATTCTTCACAGTAAACACACCTTTAATGATTCTCTGCTTGTCTCTCTCTTATTTCACGCTCTATATGAGTTCTTAATTTTATTAAAATTTAAAATTATTTTCTTAGTGTTTCTTTTGCATATTGGTTATCGTAGCTTTAACACATAAAGAAAATTTTCAAAGCTAAAATTGGTAAAATCATATTTAACGTTCTACTACGTATGAGGAAAGGTTATACTCCTTTTGTCTCATTACACATGTCACACTTTTCATAATGGAGTGTCTCATTACAAATGCCTCATTCTTTTTTTGACAAATAATTAAAAGATTAATTAACTAATGGATCCACCACTTACTCTTTCTTTATACATACTTTTACAAATTTCAATATATTTTTCTCTCTCCACCAACTCACTTTATTTACTAATTACACATTCTTTAATCTCTGTGCCCAAAAACAATGTGACATTTGTAATGGAACATAGGAAGTATAAATTAGCAATTTTATGCATTGAAAATAAGATATTGAAAAAACTTGATTTTGAAGATGTTATTATTGATTTTACTTCTCAAAATGCCATAAGATTTAAATTATATTAATAATTATTTAATCATTGTTTCTAATTTATTAGTTTATAGTTAATATTTGAGTTATACAATTCATAAACATGAAAGACCATCATGTGTTATCTCTAGGTAATAACAAGATTTTCTAAGTTTTATATTTTAAGAAGATTTTTTTTTTCGCCTTAGAGCATCAATAATGGACTTACTTGATAGCCTACTACTTGATAGTGGGGGACCACATTGAGTAAGTAGTGCTGCATTGGGGTTACTTGATAGCCAACTTGATAATATTAGTTTTGATTTTTATGTTTTTCATTTAAATTTAATTGCTCAAATTTAAATAACATATTTTTCTAATAGTTAAATACGCCATTAAACTAAAACATCATTAAAAATTACATAAAATTTAAAAACACCTAAAACATCATAAAAAAATTACATAAAAATTAAAAACACCTAAAACCATAATTAAAATCCTAGTCTAGACCACGACGCCTGAGCACGTCGGCGACCATGGACGCGTGCAATGCCCTTTGTGCGTCCGTCATGTGCGTCGTATCCGCACTCAGGAGCTGCATATCGAGCTCCCTCTCCTTGATATCGTTCCTCCGCGTGTACTGGGCTGTGAATGCCCTCATCTGTTGGTCGGACCTGTCCAACCTCTCCACTATTTTGAGTGGAGGCTCCGAGTTCGTCTGCGACGCCGACGCCTTCCCTTTCCCCTTCGCCGCCTTGTTGCCAATGGGCCGGGAAGAAGAGATCTCCTCGCCCGACGCCGAGGTGGTAAAGCCGCCCTCTTCCGTAGTCTTTGTCCTCTTGGAGGCGTGCACGTCTCCGGCGAGGTACATCGACTTGAACTTGAGATTGTTCCGGAGAACTCTCCACGCATTCCAATAGTTGAATGCTGCCTTTTGTGGGCTTCGACCCTTGAAGAGGATTTGGGCCTTGTCCCGGAGCATATCGTCGGAATGGCCGGAAGGTCAATTGTTGCTCGTCTCCGTCCAAATAGCTTCCCAGAGACGCACATCCGCGCTCACTTGGGCCCAGTGGCCTTGAAGTTGCCGGATCTTAAGGTCGACGTCGATGATGGGGTTGACACGTTCGCGGATTCGTCCCCAATACGCCTCCCCCTTCTGATCCGTCCCACGGATGGCGTCGTTCGTCTCCTCCGCCCAAACTTGGACGATGAGATCCGTATGATTGGGAAGGTAAGTATGACGGAGAGCCTTCCTTCCCTGTCGTGCTTGATTTTGGTGGCCATTTCCTTCCTCCGGCCGCCTTTCTTTGGTATGGAGGCACTTTGCTCTGCACTTACTGGTTCCTCCTCGGCACTGGCTGGGGTCTCCTCCAAGTTGATTCCCCCCATATCGGGGTGATAATCGACGGAGAGATAGGGGCACCAATTAGGATCATAGAAAGAGTTGTGTGGATCCATGAAGGAAGAAAATTAGAGGAGAAATGGAGGAGAAGAAAATTGTAGAGGAAGAAGTGTGAGGATAAATGGAGGAGCAGGGGTTTTTTAAAGAGGAGAAGAAAAAAAAAATGGAACTGTCAAAGCACGGAAATCGAGAAAAAATAGTCAAATTTTGCATTTAAAATTCGAAAATTTCATTTTTTTTAATAAAATTAAGGCGCGTGCATTGCACGTACCTAAATCTCCCCCCATCGTGCATACTCGAAGACTCGAGTAACCCACACCTGCAACGCTCTACTCGAGTAGGCGCTCGAGTAGATGCGTTGCAGATGCTCTAAAGCCCCTAAAATATCAGAACCGATCTTGATAGAGCAAATAACACAATTACTAAAATTTGTAAATATAAACGGTTTTTTAAAAGGGTAAGCAGCTTCTAAAATCCCAATATTCCATCTTTACTGTATTTTAAATTTTGGGAAACGGTGCAGATTGGCCCCCGAAGTAGTAGCCCCTATAGCGTATAACTCCTCTTACTCACTGTGTGTGCAACTAAACCCCTGAACTCCGAGAAAAGGGTGCAAATTCCCCCCTCTGACCTAACGCCGTTAAGTGTCCATTAACGTTTGAGTTTAATTGCACCCTCTACTTCAGGGGTGGATCTGCACCTTAATTTTTTTTTTTTTTTTTTTTTTTTTTTTTTTTTTTTTTAATTTCAGCAACCCACCTCCGGCATCAACTTAACCGTCCCCGTACTCATCGATTCTGACTTGCACCTTGTCAGCTCGCACGCGTCCAATCTCTTGGTTGTCGACTGCCCACCACTTACATGCAGCAACGCCACCAGCTTCTTCACCGCCCCGCACAACAGCATCTCCTCCAACACCTTAACCTTTTAGGCTTATCTTATGATATTAATTGTGTATATATTTATCTATATAATATATATTTAAATTTTATTTATTTATTTTTGAATAATTATTAAAACTCTAGATAATAATTATGATTTTATTTTTGATTAATTTAATATTTATAAATTTATTTTAAAAGAGAAAAAAGAATGGATCCGGGTCAGGACTTGAGACCTGTGAATCTAATGGATTTGGACATGAATCTTATTTTTTTGGACCTAATGGATTTGGACCGGATCCTGACCTAAGTGAAAAAATACGGATATGGATTTGGACCAAGCAGGATTCGATCCAGGTCCACATCTGGAGTTGGTGATGCTGCTGCATGTCGGCGGTAAGCAGTCGACGATCAAGAGATTGGGCACGTGCGAGCTGACAAGGTGCAAGTCAGAATCGATGAGTACGAGGGCGGTTAAGTTGATGCCGGAGGTGGGTTGCTGAAATTATAAAAAAATAAAAATAATAAATAAGGTGCAGATCCACCCCTGATGTAGAGGGTGCAATTAAACTCAGACGTTAACCGACACTTAACGGCGTTAGGTCAGAGGGGGAAATTTGCACCATTTTCTCGGAGTTCAGGGATTTAGTTGCACACACAGTGAGTAAGAGGGGTTATACGTTATAGGGGCTACTACTTCGGGGTCAATCTGCTCCTTTTCCCTTTAAATTTTATTACTAAAACGTTGCTATTAAGTTCCAATTTTCATTTTATAGTATATTTGACCCCTAATTTAATCAGATTACAAAAATATATACAAAATCTTATTCAAGTTCATTTGGTATAACGTTTTAACTTGAAGAAATTAAACTTGTGTCTCATACTACTCCGAATAGTTGGTTCTTTAATAAACTCTTGAACAAAATTTGAAACATAAAATTATTTATTTGATATTCAATTAAATCATTAATTATATTCCATGCAAATGCTCTATGCATAAACTTTGAAAAATCCAAAATAATCATAGTCTCCGTTCGGTTATTTAGTTCGATTTTCAAATAAAATACGATTCGATTCAATTATTATACGAGCTATTAGATTTTTTTTTCCCAATTTAAAATCGATTTAAATAATAAAAAAATCTCCAATTTTGAAATCCAACGAGGCCCACTTGATTTTGGAGAAGCGATTGCAGCCCTCAGAGCCCAATAAAGAAAAAGATTTCTCATATATTTAGGGTGGTAAAACGGTTCCGTTTATCCGGTTATAATCAAAATCGAACCGAAAAATCGGTTGATCGGTTAATCGATAATCGGATTTTATCGGTTCGATTCTGTTATCGGTTATGTAATTTTGTGTAAACCGGTTAATCAATTTAATCGGTAACCGGTCCGATTAAACCGAATTAATCGGTTTAATAATTAAATTAAATTAATCGGTATATAAGAATTAGGGCTCCCAGCTATTTCCATTTTCCCCAGTTTTAGAAATCAGAATCGGCTCTGCCTCCTTCCCCTTCAGCCTTCCCCAGTTCCCCCCGAATTTCTGCTACTCTGCGAGGGTTGAGGGAAGCGCCAAGCGACGTCGCTGCCCTCCCCCAGTTCCCACCGGCGCATCTTACTTGCGTCACTGCCTTCCCCCAGTTCGTCGGCTAATCCACCGGCGATTCCCTTAGGCCTTTGCTTTCGAAAGTAAAAGAAATTCAATCAGGACTAGTTCCAGGTGCAGTAATATGAAGATTTGAAATATTTTCACGATTGCATCCATTTATTGAAATGTGGTTCCTTTGGCTATTCATGTGTTTCAATCCGTTGACATGGAGGTTGTTGCAATGAGAAAATCTCATTGCCTGAAATTAATTTTCATGAGAAATTTATATAGATACAATGTTAGTGCTTTGATGCTGATTATAATGTCGGTAAAAGAAATTTTGAATAGGTGATTAAGCTGATTCTCCTTTTACCTCCAGCTTTACTTTGGTAAATTTAAATTTTATTTGAGCTTCTAATTTCTGTGAAGATAGAACTAAAGTTCTGCAGTGAGAAGTTTTGTTTTGCTTATGAAATAGGAAAGACGATAGTACAGATTATACCAATGATACCTGAGATGATCCAGTTTTGCAAATCTTGTGTCGTCGGATCAATTTTGTTTTGCTAATCTGCCTCAATAACCGATTAATTCGGACAGGACCGGTTAATCGGTTAACCGAATCGTAAATCGGTTCGATTTTCAGTTATCACTTTGACTGTTAATCGGTTCCGGTTAACCGGTTCAGTTATAACCGAATCGGACCGTTTACCAGCCCTACATATATTTCTTCCCTGAGCCATTTCTCCGCTTACAGTAGTGGCGTTGTCTTTTAGCTCAAGTAAAATTTCTCTCAGATTTTCACTGCAATTCTTAGTCAATTTTGTGTAAACTGTAATCAATTAATCAAAATTTTGTTTACCGATGCAGAAATTCGACGGAAGGAAGCTGAAAATAACAAATGGCGTTAGGGCTGATATTGGGGATTGGGAGGACGTTCAGGAAGAAGCGAGCGTCGTCGCTCGATATTCTGACGTCGAAGAGGAGTCCTAAAGGCTATTACAAGGGCAAAAATTGCAAGCCCACCGGTTTCCACACTCGAAAAGGTCAGCTTCTTCCACTTTATGCAAAATTACTCGTTGAGAATTTCATATCTTGTAGAGCTTAATTCTGAGTTTGAGGGTGTTGGTATAGGCAATTTCTACCTGTCTTTGTATGTCTGTTGAGAATCGCACTAATCACACTGTTTGGTAGGTGATGCTAATTGCTAGAGCCAGGAGAATACACTAGGCTACACTGGCTGCATTTGCATATATTAATATGTGTGTTTGTGTGTAATTATGTGCAAAAGATGGTATACTGCAAATGCCTTGTTCTGGTGCTATAATTGTGTTTTATTTGGATGGGAATGGTAACCTATTATGGCTTCTTGTTTGTCTATGTTTGTTGAAAGAGACTAGTTTTTATCGCTTGATCTGAAAATTGTCCATTGTGGCTTGGTCTATGACTCTGTGATATGAGTGTTTGGAGATTATTTCTAGTGTGTTTCTGAAAAAGCTAAGAAGCATGGGGACGGATACGTAAAACGGATACAATACGGTACGGGGACGTAAATACGTCATTTTTCCAAAAATCAAGATACGATACGTCAAAAATACGTTTTAGTTTTTTTATTTAAAATATATTTTATATATATTATAAATTCATAATTCACCAAGAATATAAGTAAAACACTACTAATTCATCATAACAAAGTTCCAAATAGCAAATAATGAAATAAAATAGTCTTCTTAACATATAATACTTCATGAAACACAATAAAATGTTAGTAGCCCAGATCACTCATCATCGTCTTTCTCCTCCTCTTCCTCTTTCCTCAAATCTTCATCATCATTGAAGACAACTCTCTCCAATTCTGGCTCATCCAGAGATAATTCAGCAAACTCTAACTCCCCAACATCCGCAAATGTGCCAAATTTATCTCCTCCTATATCCCACCTCCTATGTTACCATGTCGTTTAACATATCTCCACAATGGTTTTCGAAAATCACCAATACCAGGGGATGTGGTAGAAGAAGATGTAGAACTAGAATTTGTAGTATTCATGGCTCCAATTCAAATAAAAAACATAAATCAAACTTCAATTCAAATAAACCAATTGCCCAATTCAATAAACCCACTGCCCAATTCAACAAAATACTAAGAAATACCCACTGCCAATTCAATAAACCCACTGCCAATTTGAAATACCCACTACCAATTCGAAATTAAACTTCAATCCAACAAAACCCAAAGCCAATTTCAGCCAATCTTCATACATACCCACTGCCCAAGCCAAATAAAAGAGATTAGAGCAATACCTTTAGTTGTTAAGGTGGCCGGACTGCTCCAAGCGCACAGGGCGGTGCGACGGCGACAGCGGCGGGGCGTAGGGCGGCGCGACGGCGAGCGGCGGGGTGGCGCAGGGTGGGTCAGAGAGGAGAAGAGAGGAGAACGTAAATGGTAAGTGGGGGAGGCGCGAATTAGGGTTTAATAAGTTAGAAGTTTAAAATTAGGTCTGAAACGTATCTTTTGAGATAAATACGTATTTGACCGTATTTTCAACGTATTTCTGCCGTATTTTTTATTTAAAAAATAATTAAAAAAATGGGCTTTAAAAATACGTCCCCGGGGACGTATTTTACTCGTATTTTTCGCGTATCGTCCCCGGGACGTCCCCGGGACGCGTACGTCCAGCAAACTGCCGTCCCCATGCTTCATAGTGAAAAAGTTTGCGGAGTAACTTCTGCACTAATTTCAAATACTGTGCACAGTTTTTCTTGTTTAAAATCTCAGGAGGCAAGCTCAGTGCGGCCTTTTTCTATATGTTAGTATTTGTTTAAATTGATTAACAAATGTTACCTTTATAAGTGAAGGTGAGATGCAAAGCTAAACTTAACATATATATTTGAAAATTTGATTCCCTGATTCCTCCAAACTTAAAAGTGGCCTCTATAAAATTTTCAAGCTCTTTGAACGTGTAGTGTGCTTCACCAAGAAAGTGTTGAGTTTACATCTTTTTATATGATGTATTATTAGACAATAAAGTTTCCATTACAGCATATTTTATGCTTATGGGATGTGCTTACTTTGATTATATTGGATGACTAGATTTTGTGTTATACTAACTGGTAGGACTAAAAATGCTGGTTATTTTTATTGGAAACATAGTGAAAACTTGGGAATGTTTGATAGGTCATGAATTAAGAGTGTTCTGGAGATATAAGAATCTAACAGTATTTGCATCTCAGGATTGTTTCTAATCTACATCTAACTATGTGAAAGGTATATTTCAACTTAAAAGCAACAGTTACTTCGACATGTATGAACTTGTATTCTTAGCCAGGCTGCCTTATATCCTCATCCTCAAAAGTATAAATGCTAGATGCTCTGGGTTCTGATTTGTTGAGTTAAAGCTACAAGAGCCTATCTGAGCTAAAACTCTGGCTTGATATTTGTATGCAGGTGGTTATGTTGTGGTTCCTGAAAAGTTGCCAAACTACGTGGTGCCAGATTTGACGGGATTCAAGGTAAAGAAATTGATTTATTTCCTAAAGGTTTATCCAAAATATAAAAATTGCGACTGACCATGCATGCTACTCCTCTATATCTGGTGAAAGTACTAGACTTTAATATATTGCACTTGAAACCCTTAGGGTGTGTTTGCTTTGAGGTATAAGGAAGGGATAAGCTACATTTACCACCTTATACCTCGTTTGCGTATGAAAAAATCCGGGCAGATTGTATAATTTTTCGGGTAGCTCCTTATCCCTTGGGAAAGGGATAATTTTATACCTAAGAAAGGGTGGTATAATTTTATACCACCTTATAAGGATTAAGGAGTGGATAAATATATTATCCTTCAAACCAAACAAGATATAAAAAATGTGGTCCCCACTTTAAGTGATAAATTTATACCTCATTATATTATCCCTCCATTTAGAGGGATAAAAAGCAAACACACCCTTAAAGTTTAAGTATTATGAATGCAATATGCCAATAAATTATTAGTCTAATTTGGGGTGAGTGTATTGGTAAGTTGTAATATAATAAGCTACCCACAAATGATGGGGCTAAAACTCGATGCATTCCATATGTAAATTAGCTGATATAGAATTTTGTTTCCTGATTTTTAGGTAGATTAGGCTAGGGGACTGTCTATGAACAATTAGAGAAAATAGCCATCAAACAATAAGGTTGTCTACTTCAAATTTAAGGAGTGATAGAAAAGTATTCTTGTATTAGATAACAAAAGATATCATGTAACATGTTTGTGCACATTAATGATATGTGCTTCATTGGAAAATAGTAGCATTGTGACGGACATTTACTTTGGTTGATAGATTAGATTGACAATACAGATGATCGAGTATTTGAAGGATCAAACGATCAATCAAGCTCAATATTGTTCAGTCCATATAAATACGTGGTGGATTTAGACTGTACTGTTTTTTGATTGTTCGTGTTCTTGTTTTTCTCTTGTTTTCAGCTAAAGCCGTACGTATCACAGTGTGGAATACAGGCTTCCGAGTCATCTAAATGAACGTGCTCGGCTTAGTCTCCTTGTGATGTTGCTGCTCAGTCTGATATGTTTAAACTAATAACTGAAAAAAAAATATTTCATTTTCCCTCCGAAAGTACACCTTTATGATTTAAACTGAAATGGACTAATTGTTGATATTTTCACTTTCAGATATTACTTTTCATGGATTATAGACTAGTGAAAGTTTGAGTTTGGTATAGTTTAGATTTATTGTGGCCCATTTTGTTTTAATTGCGAAGGATTTTGTTTAGGAATACAATTGTTGGGCAAAACTTGAGGACGAAGGTTTAAAACTACCAGACCCTTCGTCCTCATAAAAAGCATTCCGTCCTTATAAAGTAGTTGAATTTGTTGCGAGTAGAATAAGGTTTCACTTTATTGTGAGTAGAAGGAAAAAATAGATTGGATATATTTTATATGAACGGACGAAAATGCAATTAGATACATTTTATGAGAACTGAGGGAGTAATATTTTTATTAAAAAGTACATAAACAGAAACACTAATCGGTAATAAATAAATTTATCTTAGTTGATTTCTTTGTATTATATACTTGGAGAGGGCTTGAAGTGTAGTTCAATGAAAAATTTTGACATCGTAAAGTACAGCATGAGATAACTAACATTTGAATAAGTTGACATCGTAAACTAACGAACTTTTAAGTAAATGCTAGAAATTGGTAAACCACCGTCAAAATATATTCTAGAAGCATTTTCGCTTGAGCATAAAAAAATTATATGTGCATTAATTGTAAACTATGCATCACGACATATCGTTCAAAATGAAAAAGTTGAATAAAATAAATAAATTAAGACCATATGGCAATATTGACATAGACATCAATATGCTCGTCGATGGATGAGCATCTTCGTGTGATAAGAAAATAACGTATATAATTTCTTCGATGCAAATAACTTAAAAGTAATTTCGCATTTCATTTCATATATTTAGAGATTTTAGAATAATGAGGATACATTCGTTCCAAAAAATAAAAGAATAATGAAGACAAATTAATGAAATAAGATCTATTTTTCTGTTGTCCCGTAAAATTTAAAATTATCCGTGACAAAGATACGTAAACTTCAAATTCGGCATACAAAATTAATAAAGATTTGCAAAAGATTAATACGAAAGTAAAATTACGCGTGCATATAAATAACGACTACAAATTTCTCTAATATAATCAATATAAATGTGACATAGAAATGATCGAAATTAAAAATAATAGTACAAACAAACGCATGCCACAGAAGAATCCTAACAGAATCTATTCCAACTCACATCTTCTGTTTCAGTATTCCATCACTGGTGACAAACGATGGTCGCCGGAGAGAGGTGCTGCGTGGTGACGGGCGGGAGAGGCTTCGCGGCGAGGCATCTGGTGGTTATGCTCATCCAACGCGGCGTTTATTCCGTGCGCATTTCCGATTTGGGGCCTACCATCGCGCTCGACGCCGACGAGGAGACCGGCGTTCTCGGCAGCGCATTCAAGTCCGGTCGCGCGCAGTATGTCACCGCAGATCTTCGCGACAAATCTCAAGTGCTCAGAGGTTCGATTTTCTCCGCATTAATGTCGTAATTGAGGTTCAATTTTTCGAAAAAAACGTATATATGTATTGATTGAGAGCTGCGAATTGTAAAGTGTAGTAAATGTTAGTTAATGAAGTAGTTATTTGAATCTACTGTAGTTGATAACGACAGTTATTGACTTGACCTCATTTTTCTTTTTCTTAACTTTTGGTGTTTTAGAGTTCGATTTTTGTTGATACTGTTTTGACCTTTTTCTTGATTGTGACTGTGAATGCAGCTTTCAATGGAGCTGAAGTCGTGTTTCACATGGCTGCTCCCGATTCATCAATCAATAACCATCAGCTGCAGTATTCTGTCAATGTGCAAGGTTGAGTTTTGGGCCATCTAGATCGGATCAGTGTGTGTGTTGTGTGCATTTTGCTGCATTTATTTAAATGCTGCCTTCTGTTTATATGAACAAACAGTCTTTTGCTTTGATTTGATTGTGACTACGATCTACAGGAACCAAGAACGTCATTGATGCATGTATTGAGCAGAAAGTAAAACGACTTATATATACAAGCTCCCCAAGCGTAGTTTTCGATGGAGTTCACGAAATAATTAATGGAGATGAATCATTACCTTATCCTTCTACGGTATTGATTGGTTTCGTTTCATCTAAGATTGTTCGAAGTCTTTGTTAATGTTTTAATTTGGATTGTTTCACCAAATTTAAGATCCTGGTTTTCTCTCTATCTCTAGGTTCATAGTATTCCTTTTAGCTATTTCATCAAAGCCTATTTTTATCTAACTCTTCGTGTCCATGAAATTTTAAGCACAATGATTCGTACTCGGCCACAAAAGCTGAAGGAGAGGCCCTGGTTCTGAAGTCAAATGGGTCAAACGGACTACTAACGTGCTGCATTCGACCCAGCAGCATCTTTGGCCCCGGTGACAAGTTGCTCGTTCCATCTTTAATTGCTGCAGCAAGGGCTGGAAAATCTAAGGTAGTTACTTTAACTTTTTCTCAATCTATCTTGTAATCAAAAGTTGCTTTGTTTCAAGTGGAAGTACTAAAGTAGCTTCAGTTAATGTATACAAGTTGTCCTTCAAAAGGAAGGGAATAAGTGTAACTTTTTAGATCTCTCGTGAGGTGGGGCTTCACATGGAATATGTTTGTTGACCTCTTGTGTTGTTGTAATTTTGCTTGACCGAGCAGAGTTTTTAACATCCATATCATGTTCTTTTTAATTGAATATTTTCCCGTGATGCTGTAAATCAGAAAGAAATTGTATGTTTGGACAGTTCTGATTATTTCCCCCCTATTGCTAATTTGAATGACAGTTCATCATCGGAGATGGCAACAACATATATGATTTTACTTATGTTGAGAATGTAGCACACGCTCACATATGTGCTGAACAAGCTTTGGCATCGGAAAAGAGTATAGCAGAAAAAGCTGGTGGACAGGTAGGAACTTCTATTATTTCAACACTTGGATGGTTGTATAACTTAGCAGGTTGAAATTGCCTGACCTGAATTAATGTATGAATAACTGAGGGTCTGTTGAATATTTCACTTGCAGGCATACTTCATTACCAATATGGAACGAATCAAATTTTGGGAGTTCATGTCTTTCATCCTTGAAGGTTTAGGTTATGACAGGTACTTCTTCAATATGAAGAAGCCTTATGCATCTTGGTTTCACCATCCCAAAACTTTCCTAGTTGCCAGAGCATGAAGCCCACCTGTCTACCCGTGCCAATTGGCATAAAAAAATTTGTTTTATAATGGTCTCAATCCGTTCAAAGGGGTCATTTGCTTTTAGATTTAAACAACAAAAGTATCATTGTCTCTGACCTTTTGTAATACGCAGGCCAAAAATTAAGATTCCTGCAGCCGTTGTGATGCCCATTGGGCATATGGTGGAGTTAATTTATAAAATCTTAGCCCCATATGGGATGAAAGTGCCACAGTTGACACCATCAAGAATCAAACTTCTATCTCGCAGCAGAACTTTTGATTGTAAAAAAGCCAATGATCGTCTTGGCTATATGCCTATTGTGACTCTCCAGGTCTAAACACCTCAGTCTTCTTATGCTGTTTACCATTTTGATCAAATGATGTGTGTTTTTTCGTCTAATGCTGTTTCTAATTTGAGATTATAAGACCTTGAAATACTGTATGTAGTGGCCACTTTATTTTAGGCCCTATCCTGTATTATTTTTGCTGGCTGGCAAAGTGTTCCACATTAAAGTGTAAACCTTCATCGGTGCAGTATTTAAT
The DNA here is from genome assembly GCF_028751815.1 of Salvia miltiorrhiza. Taxonomy (NCBI): domain Eukaryota; kingdom Viridiplantae; phylum Streptophyta; class Magnoliopsida; order Lamiales; family Lamiaceae; genus Salvia; species Salvia miltiorrhiza. Next base: position 322,104 of record NW_026651554.1, read on the forward strand.
AAAGGAATTAAAACTAAATATCCCCCGAAAGCCAGGAACAAAACTCGGTTTTGATTTCATATATTTATTTTCTTCTAATGTTTGCTTTCATTGGATACTGATTCAAGCATATGAAGCTTATCCTGTGATGATTTATCCAGATTGATGTTACTATTTGCAGGAGGGACTCAGAAGAACAATTGAAGCATACCCGCACTTGAAGGCTGATGCTAAACTGAAAATGGATGGAACATCGAAAGGTAAATTGCTTATATCTCCAATGGAAGAAGCACTTATTTTTACTTTGTGCCATAAAAAACTTCTTATCCAGATGGGTATAGATGTGCATGTATCAAGGGGTTTCTATATAGGCAATGCATCATTCTGATGGACCATCATTATAGTTTGACGATATAGATTATGTTTGTATTGACATGCATCCACAAATCAGCATACAGACCCGTTATAGCTTATGAAATGTTGAAAGTGCATGGAGCAACTAGCATTAGGCGAATTGTTTGGTCTGGTAACGGGACACTCCAGGGACAAGCATTCTGAAACATTGGGAACTTAATCATTTAGTAGGTTGAAACCACAAAGATAAGTTATGCAAATCATGATGCTCAGGGACCTGTGTTATTGAATGAAAGCAAAACTGATCTTAGGTAAGTCTCTGGGGAAGTTAAAATGTAAAATTGGCTGACTTCTTGTTTAGTCAATCTGAAAGAAGAAAAAAGAAATTGTCTGCCAACTTGGTGGAAGAATCGATAGACATAAAGATTATGCATGGAGAGTTTTCCTCTTTTTGCCCACCACTCGCAGCATATTGCACTTTCTGCTTACTTGTTTTCTGTCTAAAGTTTTGCGTTGAGAGAAGAGACACACATACAAAGTGGAGCACAACACACGCACACTGAGCACAAACCACATGCCATCACCAGAAGGCTAGCAACCTTGGTGATTTCCGTCTAAAGTTGCATTTCCTAGGGGGCTAGACTCTTTCTTTCTTGATTAGTCTGCTTTCTTCTTTACAAGGCATTTTCAGTATTTCATGCTATTACTTGTGTGAGTGGAGCTTTGAGCCTAAAATAATTATACTTAACATTTGGAATGTATTTGATTTCACTAACGAAAATGGCTGCACGTCCAGTTTCTGCCACCCTACCCTCAAGGAATAACAAGCAACTTCTCGCTGTAGTGCTGATCGTAGCTGCATATTACTTTTTCTTCGTATGGGGCAAACTATCCAACAAAACGTGAGCAATCCAGCCTTTTCTTTTTCTTGCATCCATATTATAGCCCCGCACTTCAATATGTTTAAGTTCATAGTTGTCAAAATTTCTCTGACATGCATTGAAATGATTTGAAATCTCATTACTATGGAAAATCTCCATGTGTGCTCTTTCAGGCAGGCTCACTTCTGATGATAGAACGCAGCTAGTCAGATATGCAATAGAGAGAAAATCTCAGAGGTATAAAGTCTAAATAACGGAAGTCATACGCAAGAAGAATTACCGTTGCATTTACTCGTCCACTATTAAAAGATTGTGATGAGAACTAAACACCACAGTTTGCTTCTCTGTGTTTGATGTTCACAATCAACAAATTCCTTGTCAGCTAACTAACAGTATCAAGTGGCCTATGAAACAGGTAGTTTTATTGCTTTGTGGTGCTGTTATAAGCCAGTTTCACTGCAGAATGCTTCTATTCTATGATAGGCATGTATACTATCTTATCATTATCTTGTCTTTGTGCTCAAATGTATTTTTAGCATAATCTATGCTCTGCCCATCTATTTTTCGCCTCATTTCACTTTTATAGAGAATATCGACTTATTTGTTTCATTTTTTTTTATGGCTAACAACAGCAACACCATCTGGATTCTTTGGAAGATATTATGGCACATTGGATATTCGATTATTTTAAGGATTGTTGTTGCCCATATTCGTTTTGATTGTGACACTTTCTTGAATTTGAAACAAGTTATGGTGAAAAACCGTCATTTTTCATGAAGATTGCGCACATTATGTTTCTTGGAACGATCCTTGGAGTGGTTGTATTGCCAACTAAGGGTGTAAGTAAATCGAGCTAACCTATTAATGCTAGGACGGGCTTGGAGAAAACTCGACTCCAATGTTGGAGATGAGCTCCAACTCAGCTATACTAGGCTCATGAGTCTTATCGAGCCTAATCAAATTTAGAAGTAAATTTCTACACATATACACTTTCATCTATAAATAAGTGGAGTTGAATTGAAGTAAATTTATCAAATCTTCAAGTTAAAAATATATATACATTTACCAAATTTGCCGGTTAAAAATATATTTACATGTGCCAGTACTGCATTAACCTTTACATGATGAATCTGTTAACACATCAAGGTCTGAAATGATCAAAAAAGTATTTCCTTGCACTACCCTTATTTCCGATGGTACCGTCAATTCGCCTTGTTGCTCGTCTCACCGGTCATTCGCCTATTCTGATCCTCCCCAGTCTCTCGAGTTCATACAGCATCAGGAGTGCAGCAGAGTCGTACGAGCTCTTCTTATCACCTCTGGCCTCTCCCATGAGCTCCAGTTTGCCTGAATCGGGTATGGTCAAGCTGATCTGTGACTCGAAACTGCAGAAGCTCGTCGTGTCACCAAATGTGAAGGCCGTTCTGTCCACACACAACGCTCATTAGCCAACCTCACAAACGAACAGGAAGCAAATGGTTCGACACAGACAAGGAATGCAATGTGCTAACCTTGATTTTTCCTCCGTCGTCTGGAAACTAGGCGCTGGCCACTGCAGTCTCATGCATAGGGTGTGGAGTGAGGTCCGTGGCCCCCCTTTCTTCATCTCGATCGGCGGAATCACTGTCGAGAAGGCAAATCATCACAACTGGAGTAGAATTCAATAGCATCTTCGTAGTTACACGTTAAAATACTCAATCATATGTATTGTCAATCTAATCTATCACCCAAAGTAAACGCCCCCTAAATACCTGGAATGTCCACCATCTGAGACGAGCACTCTGTGCTGGATGAATCTACGATGCTCTCTTGCTGCGATTGAACTATCTTTCGCCTTTTGGGGACTGATCCAGAGGTTTCACTCAGCTGCTCGCAGTGAATGTCATCATCCGACACTGCAAATGACGGGGCTTCTGCATCGGAGTCGTGCTTTGGCCGCTTGGAAGATTTTATTCCTCTCGACTGTAATCAAGAATGAAAGCATCTAAATAAGCAAACTACTGGTATTTATAGTGATGATATTTATAGTGAAGAAGAGAAAAAAAAAACCTCTAATTTCTTCAATAACTGAAGAGCTGCCATTCCCTTTGCAGCTTTCGAGTTAGGTCCAACGCCATTGCCATTTAAGAGCACGCTTTCGAGCTGCAACTTCAGTTCTGCATGCACAACATCACCTTTCATCACATAATGTTGTTTGATGAAGTAACCAAGAGAGTCGCACAGCTCAGTCAGTTCGCGTGAGGGTTGCAGCTCAAGTTTCTCAGGAGTCACAAGAGGAGATAGTATAGGTTTAAAGACTCTCCAAACTTCATCAAGATTGAGTTTAGAATCAATGAGCACTGCACCAGCTATACCTTCCACCAAGTCCCCGAGCACCTAGACACGAACAAACAGAAACCGGAGAGAACACCAAATGAGTGCATTCTGATAACTGAAAACGCATTATTAAACTGAAATAAGTAGGTAACGAGCTATACAGAATACAGTTGCCAAAAGCTAGAAACTCACCTTAGGACCTTTGATATCTGGTGTTAATGCTGAGGTGCTCATGCTAGATACCAGATTCACAAATGTTGAAATTTGGCTCTCTAGAGACGATGAGACGTGCTGAAGGTGCGGATGAAGGTTCTGTCTCACAGCAGCCAGGGCAAAGTTGTCGTTATTCACGGATGCAGAACGCATGTCTGTCAGCAGCCCGGGGTCGACTTCTCTATGGTTCATATAAAGATGACGTGTGACAAGTATGTCAAGCACGGCATCACCAAGGAACTCGAGGCGCTGTACAGATTCAGCAGGCAGAAACTCAAATAATGAAAAACGTATAAATTCAAAGAATCAACATAATTATAAAATAATAATAATAATAAAGAAAATCTCACAATATAGAAGATGGTTTGTACCTCATAAGAATAGCCAGCACCTTTTTCAGATCCTGCAGCATGTGTTATTGCTTCCAGCAATAATCCTTTTGTGGAGAAGTTATACCCAAGCTTCGACTCTAGAACACTGATATCCTCAGCTTTTGGAGCATAACTATAGAGAGATGCAGTTCTGATAGCATCGTCTACCAAAAAATGTTCAGACTCGACCTCTATGCCAAGCCACTTCATCAAACTAATTGCAGCAGTCAAACCACCGCCTTCATAGTATGCCCCAATGAGAGCTTCAACGCAGTCAGATATGGTCTTTGAAACAATCCAACGATGACCTTTATCACAAGTCTTTCCAAGCTTTACGTTGGTGTTTTCACTAAAAAATCTGTCAACGAGAGGCACTTCCCTCGTATCCAACTGATGCTCACATGGAGAAGGCCATATTGAACTTTGTCCTGGAGCAGTCCAACGGCGTGGCTCAAATGGGCAGTCCCGTACATATTCCTTTGAGACAAAAGTATATTCAAGATTGAGAATAGATGATAAAAATAGTGAAAGGATAAAGATAATCAAATAGATGCCCTAATCGATATAGAGACAAGAGACCTATGCCCCGAGGAAGGAAAATCAATGGGGACAGTGGAAAATCACATAGGATGCTTAGATCAAAGAAAATAACTTGCACCTGCAGCTTGCGATCTGTTCCAAATTTATGGAGAGACAAGTTGGAAATGATCCGAGTACGATGTGAAGTCAATTGTCCTTCACACATCTTCGGATACTTAAGGAAGAGGTGGCAGCTAACGGCATACTTTAAGAACGAGTCTCCAAGCAACTCTAGTCGCTCCATGGAGAAACTCTCGTTACATCTTTGCGTAGTGATAGCTTCCAGAATCTAATTATACAAGAAAAAGAATTAAAAATTTAAAAATATGATAAAGTTAACGATTTTAATCAAATTACACCAAGGTATACCAACGAGCTTGAGATACTGGAATGGCCTGCATGTAGTGAAATTTCTTCCCTGAGCTGGCTGGCCAACATTAGCGTCTCCAGCCGCTGCATTACTGACGGTAGCAAATAAAATGACTTCAAGATATATGTAGTGATATCGGTGCCAACTACAAGTTCTGGCGGGATTTGAGCACGTTGTTGAGGCTTTTTCTCGACAGTCACTTTGCCGCCTGCATCTTTCTCTAGTGAATCACCTGATATTTAAGAAGATACTCATTCAACACAACTGGCATGAAAAATCAGAATAATGGATCGAAATATGGCTGATCCAATGCATCTCAAACTCAACATGTCAAGTAAAAAACTGCCAACATATATAACAAGAAGCTCGACTAACCTTCATTTCGGAAGTCCACAAGAAGATTATGTAAATTATGGCTTTGCTTCAGAAGCAACAAAGGCTGCTGTGGATGCTTTAGAACAATACCATACCTGGAATATGAAAAATAAATAAAGGGAATACGAGTATTAACTATGAAACAGAAATGACAATCCTTTACAACGTACTTTTTGTAGTAATAATTAGCAAAGGATGAATAACTTTCATCGCATTCTCCTTCAAAAGGGGTGGAACCTGATGTACCATTAACAATGTCCACAATCGAATAAATTCTGCCGGTATGAATGGCTACAACCACCATTTCCTTGATTCCATCTACAGTTGCAGATCTGTCGGCCAAGTGAATGATATCACTACTGAGTTTAGTCTCATCTAGATCGTGCATATGAATTGACGTATCTTCATCAACTGTTGCAGGTTGCTGAAGATTCAACAGAGCATTATTTTTTAAAAACTCTACAGTTGTAACAGCGGAATCAATTCCTGACCAGCTGATCACTGGTCGCTCAGTAGCTATATCCTCCGACTCCAAAGGCAAAAGTAAATACATATGTGATGGATCCCACGGCAATGCCTCCGTGCCAAATATGAATTTTCTTTTTCCCGATGATTTGACAAACAACTTCCCGAATAAACCGTTGAAAATTAGTTGTTGGAAACATTTAGCTTTCTCGACCTGTCACGAAGAAAAGATACATGACTATAGAGAACGAAAAATAGGGAGTTAAACAAATAGACGGTTAATGTTGGCGTATGATTTGACCTGTTGTCCATCGAGATGCATTTGGCCACAGGAAGAAACGGAAGCCTTAACAAATTTAGATAGCAAGTACAAATCCACTTCAATGTTTGCCACATCATCGGCTAGCTTGCTCTCCATCAAAAGTACAAAACTGGAATATTTTTGTTCCGCAATATTACAAGCAAAGTCGATTTTGTATGCATGAAAAATGACATCGCCAAGTTTATCTCCCCAAGTTCCTGATAAAATGCGGGTGCGAATTGAACCGTGTAATTCCTTTCTCTTTGTTGTCCCTATAAGCGTTGGAATAAACATTGATGTTGACACCACCGAAGTAAAGAGTAAAAGGTTACTACAAATAAGGAAGCAATTTAATCCAGGAATTTCTTTTGCAAATCAACACCCACGCCCCAAAAAAAGAAAAAATATCAAACTAGAAGGAAGTAACAGAAATCGAAATGGACAAAGACCAAACTTGTTTGTATATACTTACCTGGCCCTGAGGTTACTGCTTTGACTTTTGTCAGTTTTGTGTCGCCTTTCGAGGTGGAATCCTTCTGAGCAGACCCGGTTACTGCTTTGACTTTTTTCAGTTTTGTGTCGCCTTTCAAGGTGGAATCCTTCTGAGCGGACCCGGTTACTGCTTTGACTTTTTTCAGTTTTGTGTCGCCTTTCAAGGTGGAATCCTTCTGTGCGGACCCTTGCTTTGAAGGAAGTAAACGATCATCAAGAGCGCCCATCAAATGCAACTTCTTACACGCATCCAAGCAAACAAGCTGCTTAGATACATTAGGACTGCCTGCTGCAGGTCCGATTATAGTTTGGAAAGATGCATTGGGAGGTAGAGTCATTTTGCATCGATAAAGATTTCCCTCTGTCAAGATTTCAAAGTTTGGCTTTGGAGAGAAGGATCTACAGTGGAAACATGATATTAAACGGCTTATGATAATAAAATTCTCTATTAATTATAGAAATGAGAACATAAAATCTTACTTGTCTAGAGGTAGGGTTTGACAGTATCTATGTAGGAGGCTGATGCTGGAATCTGATGTGACTGATGCTCCAGACGATTCTACAACATATGAAACTACTTTGTTTGTATTGCAAGCTTTAACTGGAGAAACACCGGGGTCTCGATTCACGGCTGTATGTATCATTGATGTTTCACTTCTAGTAATGAAAAGCATATGATCTATCTGCTTGGCATTTCCTCTGAAAGATGTACAAATCATTAGACTTTCAGCTCGATATTGGTATGCATTAAGTAAAAGTAAATATATTTAGGCTACTTGTTTCACCTCTCGAGCATGGTGATGTAATGAGAATCCTTGTGGCGAGCTCGCCCCCGTGATTGAATATAACTACGAACAGTCTTTGGTAGATCAAAGCGAATCACCCAGGAACATTTGGCTACATCAATTCCCTCCTCAAGCACATCAGTGGAAAATAGAAGATTTACCTAAAAATCACTCATCAATCATGGTATTGGCAAGATGAAGTAAAAAAAAAAAAAAAAATTCAAGTTGCATCAAGTACCATATATGCACTTACCCTCCCATTACGAAATGATTCCAGAATATCCAACTGTGCTTTAGATGAAAGACCGCCGACACCAGAGTTACTTCCCGTCAAATATGATACATTGAAATGAGATAAATTGTCTATTTTCTTCATCACTCTTTCGATTACTTTAGCAGCAATTATTCTTTCAACAAATATGATACACAGAAGCTCTGTATCTTTCCTGCAGCCATATGAGAGCCAGTAGTGAGAAAACGAATTGCACATAAGCAAATCTGAATATTTGAAGTGTGTCTATATATGCAAGGGAATGGCATCATCAACTTGTTACCCGAACGATCTAAAAATTTCAAGTAGCTCGACTAGCTTCGGAGATATCTGGCCTGTAGCTAGTGAACCTGATCCACCATTCGCATTTAGAAGATTCTTATGCTCTGCAAAGTCAATAAGAATCACATAAGTAAGATCAAATCTCTCTCTCTCTCTCTCTCACACACACACATACACACACACACACAAGAAGTGAAGCAAGGTCAAGCTGCATAATCTACCATTTGCATTCCATGTAAGATGAACCTTTAAAAACTCACCTAGAGCTCCTTCGATTATTGAAAGAACCTCCTGAAGAAACTTTTCATATTGCATGACGCCTTCCTTAAAAACCTCACATTCTTCTTGAACCTTAGGAGCACTTTCCATGCATACTTTAACAGCCTACATGCGATAAGTTGACATACTCATAAGAAGACGATGAAGATCCATGAGTATATTGATAAGTTGACCTTAGCTTTTCCTTATTACTCATCAAGTCGAAGATTGTGTTAGCAATTTCAGTTTTAACTTAGAAGGAACTGATAGACAACACGCTCTCTTCACTAGCAATATTAAAGTGCATACAACTTAAAAAGTAACAAGAGTTGCTTCAGCATAATATTATCTATAAACTGTACCTAAAATTATAATTTGAAAGACCCTAATTTATCTCTAAGTCGTATAGAGCATATCTCTACCTCATAAGCGCATAGCAGCCCAAGATTTTCAAAGCAAAACACAATTTTTGAATGATCGCTGGCCATTCTATCCTGCAACAACTTGCATCTGTTGGCCATTTCTGTGTCCTGACTTGGCAGGGACTCTTTCACTCCAAGCAAAACCGCATTGAACTGTCACAGAAGACTGCAATAAGGGTGTGATATAATCGAACAGAAACCTGATATGTTACCTACAATTCTGTAAACAGATGTACCAGAAATTAAGAGAAGGTGGCACATAAAATGACCATAACCATTTAAAAAAAAAATGAAAGTATTTTGATACACAATCATGCTTTAGCTTACTTCATCATCAAACAAAATAAACAACCGCCACTTATCAAACAAAATTTGTGCAGCAGAAAATAACAAACTAACATGCATATGGTTTAAAGGACTGGACTTCAAATAACATATGAATGTGAACTACATAAACCGGTACTTTGCTTGGTAAAATTCACCTTAGACAATGCAGATTCTATTTTATCTTTGATTTCAAAGTTGACAGGTAACGGATCATAAAATCTGCACATTGGCTTGGCCGAGGGAATATATTCCTCAATTTCTACTCTTTCCTCCAATGTATAAACCTGAACACCAAACATAATCCTTTCATGAATCAATGAATTGTCTTTGCAGCCATAAACATGTGATTTTTCAGCTCAATTGGTGCAGTTTTATCAGCGGGACCTGGGAATCTAACAAACTTTCAAGCTGCCCTATTTGTTGATTTGAGTCTTTAATGGATGAGGCACCTGATAAACACGGGCTTTGTAAGATTGTGTGCAAAATAATTCCATGCAATGAAAGAATAAAGCAAAAAAATCAGTACTTGAAATTATCAAAAAAAAAAAAAATACAAGGAAAAGGATGCTTTAATACCAAGAAGAAATGCACCAAACAATCGATTCTCATTCAGTTTGGCACAAAAACGTTTTCATATTACCTTTTTCTTTGAAAACAAAAGGTAAAAATGAGTATGGATTACCTTTTCTAATTACGGGAGAAGCAGTCATCCCAAAAATCTTCGGTCTTACCGAAGATCTGTGATAAAATTCCTTCAAAATCAAGTCATCAATCAGGACAAAATTAAAGAATCAACAGAATAATCAAAAGATATACAGATGTAATGGAAATGAAGTTCACCTCCATTATTTTTGCATAAGGATGGTTACCACTGGCTCGGTGGCATTCATCTAGGACAATGAAACCAAATACTTTAAAACTTATATATGCTTTCCTCAAAGCATCCAATAAGATTTGCGGAGTCATGACAAACACCTAAACCAAGAAAAATAAAGACTGATCCACATTGCAGAAGAAACATGGGCAGATATGCATTGCATATAATGCATGTTGGCATATTTCTAGTTACTTCAGCATTCACAACCATAACCAACAATGAAAGCATTGTGTATTGCGTTCCAATAGTAAGTTTCCAAATTGGCATAGTTGATATGTGATGGTGGCCTTTAGAAGGATTAGAGTAGAAGGTACTGCCAAATTGCTAATTAACTAACATCGTGGTTGTTGATCTCCTTCTCCCAAATTTCGGCATTCCAATCATCAACTCCTAGGGCACCATAATATTCCTTCACAAGAAGATCTGTGTGTGATTGTATCTCCTTAAATTGCTGTCATGTAAGGAAAAAAGTACAAATGAGAAACATAAGAAACAACTAGGAAACATCACTCCCAACAAACTATCTCGGTGAATAGTAACATAACAAAATAATGAAAGCTGGAAGCTGTTTATAACTAGCGGAGGAATATAATGACAGCCAGATACTGTTCAACTAGCACTAGTAGACGAGCTTAACTTTCACGAACGCAAAAGCATAATAAAAACAAGATCTATTGAAATCAGGGGCAGCTCTTATTCGAGGGGTGTTACAACATTACTAAGTTTTTATTCATCGAATGAATTTATATGTTGCAACGAATGAATCAAGATCCCATGATTGAAATATGGAAAAATCTTTGTAGCTTCAAATCCAAAATTTCCCATTTCCCTATGCTCCTACAAAATTGTTTCAACAATCTAATCTACGATAAAGAACAAGAAACAAACTACTCGAAGATACATACATTAAAGAACAGCCACATAACCTAAGTGGAGTTAAACAACTTTCACAAACTTGACAAGAAGGATCACCAATTACAGTTAAATAACAGGAAAAAATCACTGAAAAAAATCACTGAAATCACACAAGTCACAGCATAAGAATAACCATCAAGAACTCAAAGCTAATAAACTCAAGAAATAACACTAACTAAACATGCCTGGTGGACAAGATGAACAGTGGGAGCCAAGAAAGCAATCAGCTTTTTGCCACCATCTTTGTTCTTCAAAGATCTACCAATTTCCTTGACCATCATAATGGCTATCATAGTTTTCCCAGCCCCAGTCTCCAACATTGCTATAGTGTTCCTTTTCATTGCCACCTCATACACCTTCAGTTGATACCTATCATCCATGCACACAACCACACTTAAACAATTAACAAAAATACCCAAAACAAACACACACACATTCATGTGCCAAAAAAATTCAAGAATGACACAGTAAATAAATAAATAAAAACAACAACAAACAGCACACACTCTCTGGGAATCGATACACGATCTGTATCCATCTGGTAGGCCTCAGGCAGTGCAGAATCCAAAGCCTCTGGCCTTCTCTTCAAGGGTTTGGCCACTCTCTTCTCTTCTTCCATCTCCATTGCTGTGTTGAGTTGAGGGTTATAAAACTAAGATGATCACACAGTAACCGTGTCAGAGGGTTGTTACAGAACTAGTCTAGAAAATTTCACAATTTCTTCAGTCTGTCAAGTGTGTGCGTGTGTGAGAGAGGCAAAGTTGAGAACTTTTTAATGGTGACAATTATTGTCGAAAAAAGTGAAGGAACGCAGAATAAGAAAAGGAAATTGGAAAAAGGGACACCAACACAAGTATGCGAGAAATCAAAGCTAAGGAAATTGAAAAGAAATATCAGATTTTTACGGAAGCTAAGGAAACGAATAAGATTTTTACTGAGAATTCGGTGAGAGAAGAAAAGGAAGGAAGATATTTTCCAACAAAGTAAATATTATTGGTGAAAAAATCAGCCTGCGCCAGAACCCATGGCTCCATGGATCAAAAGACTTGTACATTTTGGATACAAGTACAACACCGTCACCAAACACATTAAATTTTGAGTTACTTTCTTTGTTTCTTGGAATCATAATTCGTATAGCAACAAAGTTTAATACTCCCATCCTCCACAAAATTGATTTGGAGCATGAAATTTAATAAAATAATTAAAAATATGTATAAATTAAAAACATGAATTATCAAAATTGAGTGGAGAAATAAACCATCAAAATTATGTTAAATGATCATAATTGTACAAATACTGAGTGTGAATGAAGTTTAAAATATGATGTTGATCCTATTAAACACTTTAATAGGACACTTATAAGTATTTTGGTAGAGTATGTGAATGATTTGTGCCGACGTCCGCACGTGAGAATTTATGTTAAAATATAAGAGTAGTTTTTGAAAAGAAAAAAAAATACTAGATTTTGCTTGGATTGACCAAAATGGTAATAAGATTACAATTTTGTGGACAAATGAAGTATTATTTTTATAAAATTATATCAAATTGTGACACTTATTCTAAAATAGAGAAAATTATTGTACAATATTAACACGTAATTCTATCTCAATTTTTGCAAAACTAAACGTATTTGGTAGATTGTAAACTATATCGGAGAGGTAACTCGTATTTAAAAATTTGAAAGTTTTATATTATAGGTATTACTGTAATTTATTATCTGAAATCTTGATGGTTTTCAAAAAAAAATTATCTGAAATCTCGATTATTTTTATTTTATTTTTGCCCTTAGACTTTATTTGTTCATCAATTGATATCGAAAGTTCGCAAATTTTCATGAGAGACAATCATGCCCATCTCAAGGTTAAGTTTGTCTTTTCATGTACATTTTTCCACAGTATAATATGTTTACCATTATGCATGTTGAGACAATCCAACTCTTAAAACCATCATGTTTCCCGAAAAAATAAAAAATAAAACAACAATAATAATAATGAGTAATGCTAAACAGCCACATTGTGGCCACCCATAATTTACCTAAATAAAAATTAATTTAATTTATTTAACTTATTTTTTAAAATAAAAATAAGATTTAGTTATTTTATTATATTCTCTACATTGTAATTATTTTTTTGTAAATTTTTGGTAATTTTTTTTATTTTTATTAAAAAATAAATTAAAAATAAAAAATGCAAAAAAAATTTAAAAAAACAAGTACAATATAGAGAATATAGTAAAATAACTAAATTCTATTTTATTTAAAAAAAATAAATTAAATAAATCAAAATTTTCCTCATTATATTAGTGCATAGATTTATTGAATAATAATAGCAGCAAGTATTCGACGAAGAACAATTTGTTTTTTCCATTAATTATACAATAGAGATAAATGCATGCGACAAAAATGTCAGACGCTCAGTTTCATTAAAAACGTGCCAGCTTCATTAACGAGGATTGAGGAAAATTAGCTAATACTCGCTCAAAAACCAAACTTCCTAAAGGAAGTGGCACTTACATGAATTTTAAGAAAAAGGTCGTTAACTGTATTAAAAATAAAAATAAAAATTAAGAAAGTGACACAAATTTTAAAAAAAAGTTGTTAGGTGTAATAAAAGTGAAGAAAAAATTATTGAGTGTATTGAAAGTAGTGAAAATATATTATAATTAATATTGAGAGTCGTGAAAAAATGAAAAATATGTAATTATAAGTGATGGGGTATAATCTAAAAATAATAGAATTTTTTTTATGGACATCCCAAAAAAGAAAAAAAAATAGGAAGTTCTTTCGTGAACTGACAAAGTACAAACTGACGAATTTATAATTTATAAATACAGTAAATCATCTACACAAAAATACTCTATTTAAAGATAAACTCTATTGAGGAATAAACGTCCATGGTCCCAACTTGAAACCAATTATCAATAGGAATAAATTTTCTACATTTACATATTTTTTTCCAAATCCCACATTAAGAAAACACACATTAGATTGAAGTATTTCCCAACAAAAGGCAACCCAAATTCAACGCAGATGACACAACCCTTTTCATCTTCTTCACTCGATTCTTGAATCATCTCTCCCACATTGAAATCAGATTTGTAATATTTCACACCAATGGAAACTAAACTAGCTCAAAACTCTTCCATCTCTCAGACAGACTCACATTCAGATACCACACTTCTTAATTTTCACTCACATTAGAATCACACAAATTCAAAATCAATGCCACTCAAAGCTCTTCCATCTCTCATTGATAAACACATAAACATACAGATAAAATATGATATATATGCACAACAGCACAAGGAATGGACACAACAGAAGCAAAAGAATCCAGTTAAAATCTAGTAAACGGCAAAATCGAGCACCACAACTGTCAAAAGATACATGCAGTAGTAACACTGCATTAAAGTAAGACATAAACTACTTATAAACAAGGTTCAAATTTGGCCAACAACTCCACGTATACAAATGTAGAACAAAAATGCACATTCAAACTAACTTCTCTTAATCAAACAAACCAAAGCCCATGTCGTCGTCACTTTCCTCTTTTTCCTCCTCCTGAAAAGATTAAAAGGCACAAGAAATATTCATAAGAAGAGAACAATTAGCCTACAATTAGAATCAAAGTCCATCCAAATTAGAATCTACTTGTAATCCGCACAACTTGCTTAAGAACTAAATCATGATTCAAATCCATATCAAATGGATTTAATACCATGGCTCTAAAATGCATTCTCAAGTTCTTCAACCCAGACAATCTCACATAATAATATTATAATTTCATTGACATCAATTTTGAATGTCACCAAAATTCTTGCTTGCTATGACAAAAGCCTAATGTATGTTTCTACTAATTAGAGATGGTTTGGCATGTATTACCTAGTGTTTTACAATCTGCTTGAAATTAAAATAAACTATAGAATACTTGTTCGGAAAACAGGTTAAATTATACCTTCTTCTTCTCCTCTGCAGCAGGGGCAGCTGCAGCAGCGGCACCACCGGCAGCGCCAGTTGGAGCAGCGACTGCAACGGCGCCACCGCCACCACCAGCGCCGACATTCACGATAAGATCCTCGACATTCCTCTTCTCGCAAAGCTTAGAGAAGAGACTAGGCCAGTACGATTCAACCGACAAATTCGCAGCCTTCAGCAGTGTCGAGATTTTCTCCGCCTTAAAACAGGTATGAGAATAAAATTATATACAAAAAACATCTATACGAATGGATATAAACATATGAAATCCCGGTCAAAAACAGAAAATATGAAGATTCAAATCAAATGTTGAAATTCCGATCAAAAACAGAGAAATGCAAATCAAATAGTAAAAAAAATGTTACAGTGATGGGGATTCCATCGTCGTGAAGAATCAAAGCAGCGTAGGTGCAAGCGAGCTCTCCAACCGACATCTTCTCTTGCGGAAAAGAGACTGAATGGGAATTAGGGTTTTGCAATGCCGCTGCGGCTTATTTAGAGTTAGGATTTATATATATTTGAGCCGGCTTACTATGATTAGGGCTGACGCCGCTGACCTTGTGGCACCTATTATATTCATTTTCAGGTTTTGCTGCGACGGTGCTGTGGTTTCGAAAAATTGCATATAAGCCCACAATCTTTTTTTGAGCACATTTTGATTTTGTTATGAATCTGTCTATTTTTCTCATATTCTTAAAATATGGGTAAATTATTTTCTATTTTTGAAACACTACCTCATTACATAACACCTCGCAATAATATGTTAATGCTTGACGAACGACTTCATATTTAACTTTGTTGTTTGCTTAGAAGCATATCACCGCACAATATTTGATACACATTCACTGTAATTGACGAACATATGTATTTGACAACGAGCACTTCCAACATTTTTCAAATGTTGCCACAAATAGATTCTTGTGTTGATCGTTTTTCATTTGGCAACCCCATTTCATTTTCACAACTTACACCCCTAAATTTGCTACTAATTTAGCCTCACGATCCTCATCCAAGTGATATAAGTAATCCGCAAAGAGATGACGTTATCACAATTATTGTTTAAGCAATTAGTATAATATAAAATTCTTTAAAAGAAATTTATCAAATTTGATGATACCACTTGCCACATAGTTACAGACGTTATATCATAATAAGAGTGTGCCATTATTTTTATTTTGGAACGTGCCACAAGAGTGTGCATTTATTATTTTTGGACATTGTTTCATCGGTAAGTCCTTATTTTTTTTATTAAAACTCGTGCTACCAAAATATAATTGGACCAATCGCACTATCTAATACTCCCTCCGTCCACGAAAGAACTTCCTATCTTTCCCTTCTGGGACGTCCACAAAAGAACTTCGTACTTATTTTTGGACTATACCTCACCACTTATAATCTTCTTACTTTTCACTTTTCACAACTCTCAATATTAATTACACTTTTTCATCACTCCCAATACACTCAACTACCTTTTATCCACTCTCAATACACTCAAAAATATTTTTTCTTAAAACTCGTGTCACTTCCTCTTAGGAAGTTATTTCATGGACAGAGGGAGTATGAACAAATGCTCTCTAAATGTATCAACACACATGCGCTTTAAAATTTGAAAAGTTTTCCATCTTAGACCACTAATAACATCTTTTTTAATTAATTTTTTATAGTCCCCAAATATGACTTAATGAAGGTTTTAGTTTTACTATACTAAATTGACTCATTTACACTTTCAATATCACCTATTCATCCCCATAAAAACTTACATAAAGAGTTCCTGTAAAATATACGTATCATACTACTATCCTATACAAAATGTAGATTTCGATACATTTATGTCCTAGATTATACATACACAAAATGAGAGTAAAATAAAAAATAAATATGAAATTAGGAGAAAATCAGGGCTCTTAATTAAATTAGTGACTAAAACGACATTCTTTTATTTATTTTATCAAACGGCGTCGTTTTCAAGTCAACATTAGTAAGCCACGTCACTTAGAAGTCAGCAAAAGTATGGCCGAAAGATTTCACCATGGAGACTCAATCAAAAGTTTATGTATTTTACACTGACATTTGAAAGTCATAGGAAAAATGAAAATTCGTCCGAAGTTAGTGAATTCAATTTTGGTGTTATTTACCCAAAAATTAAGGTGTAACTATTGCACATCTCTTTTAAGTACTAGAAGGTTTTTATTTTGTAAATTGATAATTGATACAGTAAAAAGGAAAAGAAAAATGAAGCGTTTAAACGCAATATATTTTTAAGCTATAACATCACAAAATAGAGAAAATTGATGGTTTGTAATTTTATTTTTTACTATTCAAATATTTTATGTGAGTTTAATTACAAATTATTTGGAATCAAATAGCACAACTATATTTTTATTTTTTAGCTATAGAACACCACGTCATTTTCTTTAATTGATGAAATTTTTTTGGACAATTTCGCTTTTTGTTACAAATCAAAAAAATGATAGTATTAAAATTTTTCTAAAACTAAAATGAGATCAATAGCAATTAACCTTGCAATTCTGTCGAATTTTCGATCTAATATGATTATATAAATACGTCAAACTCGTCACTAATTTCTATAAATTAACTCGAAATAGGAAAAAAAAAAGATCTAACAAAATCTTATCTTATTAAAGCATCCACATTGGAGAGTCAATGTGGGCTCTTAAAAGTGATCCCTCGTTTAAGATCTCACCGTCCACATTGGGAGACCAATACCTCAATTCTTAAAATTTGGTCTTCTTTTATCTTTATTTTTAGGGTTAAATGCATGTAATATCATGAACTTAGGCCGAAATCCAAATTTAGCACGAACTTCAATTTGTCCAATTTATATGGCTAACTTCATCTCGTATCCAATTTTAACACCGTTTTATTTTCCGGCAGAACTACGTGGCAATGACGTGAAACACGTGGCAATGACGTGTCTTCCAAATGACACGTCATAATTTGTAACTTAAAAACGTCCAATTTAAATGTGTAACTTTACTTCATGTTCAATTTAAATGTGTAACTTTACTCCATGTTCAAAATTGGTTTGCTAATTTCGACGGAGGTGAAGGCGGAGGAAATCGGCGGAGGCGAAGGTGGAGGATCAGTGCCGGAGATGCAGTGCAGCGGCGTGTTGGTTTGCAGGGGCGCCGGCAGGGGTGGATCTTCGATTTTGGATGTCTCTTCGATTTTGGATAGAGGGGTGGATCTGAGGGGAGAGGGGGTGGGCGGCGGCAGGGGCGCCGGATCTGGTGCGGCGGCGGGTGGAAGGAGGTGAAATTAGGGTTTGGGGTGGGGAAAATGGGGGAGACGAAATTAAGGTTGGGGCGCCGGATCTGCTTTCGCCTTTTCTCTTTCCTCCTTTCTCGCCCTCTTGGTCGGACGAGGATCGGCGAAGAGCTCCAGATCCCCCACCTTCTTACGTCTCTTCTGCGCTTCGATTGGAGGAGGAGTTCGCCGGACATGGAGGAGGGAAGGCGGTGGGCGGTGGAGAGAGAGGGGGCGGCGGATCTGGTGGGGCGGTGGTGTTCGCCGAACATGGAAGGGAGAGAGATAAGAGAGGCGGCGTCGACCGTCGTGCTTGGAGGAGGAGAGCCGCTCGCCGGTGAGAAGATGAAGGAGTGTTGGAGGAGAGGAGCAGAATCCTGCGTTTTGCTCGCCGGTCGGAAACTTGTGCCGGCAAGCCACGTCATTGACACGTAGGATTCAAGTTGGGGGGAAAAAAAACGGTGTTAAAATTGGATACGAGATGAAGTTAGCCATATAAATTGGACAAATTGAAGTTCGTGCTAAATTTGAATTTCGGCCTAAGTTCATGATATTACATGCATTTAACCCTTATTTTTAATGTTGTTTTTAATGAAAATTAACATTAAATTTAACAACATAAATTTTATTGAAATTAAAATTTAACACTATATTGATTGAAAATAAAAATTGCATTACAATAACAATAAAGTCCTAAATTATTTAAACTATATATATATATATATATATATATATATATAGGGGCGCGCTCCAGTGAGACCCCCTATTTTTCGTGTAACATGAGTACAATGAATAAGACATATAATACTAATGAACAAAACACATATCTAATGAACAAGATGTATATACTGATGAAAAATAAAATTTAACAAATTCGTAATGAATAAGGCATATATACTGATGAACAGGGCCGTATATACTGATGAACAACACAGTATATACTGATGAATAACAAAATTTAAAATATTCTGCTCCCTCCAGGATTCGAACCCTGCGAAAAAAAATCACCCTCCAGATACAATATCAGCCATAGGATTGACAAAATAAACGCACCAAATCGTGCCCTAGATCTCACTAAAATTAGAGGGTCTCATTGGAGCGGCCCCCTATATATATATATATATATATATATATATATATATATATATATATATATAGGGTAGGGTTAACATAGAAACCCCTCTTAAGATGAAAACTAGGAACCAATTTAAAGCCATTGATTTAAATAAAATAGAGGGCTGAGATTAAACTACAGATGCACAATTTCGATTGCATAGATGCACAGTTTCAATTGCATAGATGCATAATTTCGATTTGCTTGAGTATTTTGCATTGCTGATTTCAATTGCATAAATTGCATAGTTTGCATAATTTTTAAGTGCACAGTAAAATATAATAGATGTACAGTTTCTTTTGTTGACTAAATCCTAACCATTAGATCTAATATTTAAAAGGTCAAGATTAGGTTCCTAGTTCTCATTTTAACAGAGGTTTTTATTAGAACCTCTTCCTATATATATATATATATATAGGGAAGGGATCAATAAAGAATGCTAAATGTAGAAGGAAACAACGAAGGCTGAATAACTCAATACATTTACTGAATAAATCACGCGAGCGCATGAACGAAAAATGTACGTGTTTATTTAGTAAAATAACTATTCGTGCGGTCGCGTGATTTATTCGGTAAATTTATTGACTTATTCAGAACGAAATATAGTTACTTCTTCATAGATCTCAACCCTATATATATATATATATATATATATAAAACTACAATTAAAAAATTTAAAGATAATTGTGTTTTTTGATTTCCTCCACCTTCTTCAAGTGAAACGCCAACTCATCCAATTTCATAGTAGATGTGTCCCTACTCAAGATGATGTCGTCCGCGAGGTCACGTTGGGTTTGAGAGAAAATTTCCATGACCTTGAGCATGTTCTCCATGGTCTCGAGAGCTCGAGCTTTCTCATCGGACGACTCCGCCTTTTTCTTGCCTTTTCCTTTATCTTGCTTCGTCGCCTTGGGCCTTATAGAGATACTTTGCTCGCTAGAAGTCGTTATGTGCTTGAGCAGTGATTTGCTCATCGCTCATGCCGGAGGCCCAATTCACCAGCTGGCACTTTTCATAGATGACCTCCCACACCTTCACGTCCCGTTGGACGCGTTGAAAGTGTGACTTGATTTGCTTCACGTCGCATGGTATGGTGCCTTGGGGGCGTTGCGAGTTGTATTTGGTGATAATGGCGCCCCATTACATTGCTCCCTTTTGGTTAGCTCATTTGACGGAGTCGCATGTTTTCTCCTCATACAAACGGAAGACGAGTGTCGTCTCAGGCGGAGTGTAGCCACCTCGTTAGTTGGCGGTCACCGACATGGTTGCTATCTCATCCACCTCGGACTCAATCGTCGCCGCAAATTGGACGTTCAAATTAATTTCCTCAAGACCCGCAGTTGGAACGACGTTTGATTCTTGAGAGAATGACAAGAATGCTTGGCCGGACGAATTTGCATTGTCGGGAGAGGGAGTTTGGGGGTGCTTGCTCCAATAATTTTCCAAACTCTCGTTCAGTTTTTTTAACACAAAATAATATGAAAGAAAGAAGATGAAGAATAATGAGGATTGTGTGAAGTTGACTGGGAAGATAGAGGATTATATAGAAGAAATAAGATGAATAAAGAAAAAAAAAATATGAAAAAGCCATTCGAACGGCTCTCTATCGAAAAAAGTGGAAAAAATCAGCTTTAATTTTGAATTTTTTATTTTTAATTTATTTATTTATTTTTAATCAGCCTATCTTTCTGATTGAGTTGTGTAAAACACGCGCTCATTCGATGTGCGTTGTGCATCGAGAGCGGAGGAGGATGTGGGTGCGGGCGGGGTGGGCGCGACATTGGTGGGCGGTGCTCGCGTGCCTGGTACACGCCGGCGTGCGCACCGCCCACTGTGAATGGCCTAAGGGGTGGTCCCTATTTAAGAGTCTTTATTCCACATGGACTTTGATTGAGGGTCTAATTTTTTCATTTTCATTTCATTCTATTTTACTTCTTCAATTTTAAAATTCAACATTTCATTAAAATTGAAATTGTCATATTACATTAATTAAAATAAAATACAATAACTAAAACAAAATTGCAATAATTAAAAAACTGCATCAATCCTCGAAGTTTTATGACTTCCTCGAGCAGTGAATTGTGCACTTCCAATTGTCGTCCATCATGTCAAGGAAATCATATTCATTAGATTATGATGCTCTTTGGACTTGTTTATGTTACCCTGCATTTTGATATTTGATCTTAGTTTAGATTTATGTGGAATTTTGAGAGGCATATGGATGGAGGTTTGAATAAGAAATATTTTGATTTTTTTCATTTGACTTAAGACTTAGCATATGGAACATAAACATTCAGAGAAATTAATACTCACTCTAAGATCTTTTAATTCGTCTAGTTAGTACTTACTTTTAGATTATTATTTTTTCTTCAAATATTAGGGGATTGTCGATATTGAATTCCCTTCTTCTTAATAATTTGGCTCCAAAGTGAATTCCTAAGTCACAACATGCGAGTGAAAAAAATATTTTAATTTATTTTGGAGTGATTTGATATAAGAAGATCAAGAGTGCTTTTTTTGTTATCCACCAAATAAGTGTTTTGTTATTGATACTAGAATAACATTAAACGAGGTTATGTTGGTATTTTTTTTATTAATAAGTGTGCTTGAGCTTACGATGACAAACAAAAAGGGTAGGAGGAAGTATTTGGTAAGAAATAGTATAAAACACACAATTTTTTATAAATCCAAAATCCCGATAAAATAATACAAATTTCACTACAATAATTTTGCTAAACACCGACAGAATATTCCATCGATAATCAAGTAAAATCCATTAGTAAAAACAATCACCGATGAACTTTTGACGGATAATGTCGGACGTCGTGAATGGTGTCGGTTCTACCGGTCTTCATCGACGCATATGCTGGGGAAACGGTCGTTGGTAACTCCGAATAGACGATGATGTGGACTGCCTTTTCCGGCATAGTCACCGATAGAAGAATCGTCGGTACTTACCGAGGGATAATGTCCGTCTTTGATGTCTACGTGTTGTTGGCAACGTTGTCAGCCGATATCCTCGCCAGAGAGTGCCGGCGATTTTCTCTATTATTACCAACTAAATCAGTCCGTCGGTATTTTTTAAAAAAAATTGGCAGATTTTTTTCTATTATCGTTGTACCTAGTTATCGACTACCTGTACAATTACAACCAAACACTCAAACTTCAATAATTCAGATTTTAATAGAGCATTCAATCCTAAATAGAATTCAAAAATAAACACAACAAGTACATTACAAAGTTCCAACATAAAAATATCTTACAAAGTTTCAAAGTATAAGTACGTACATTACAAAGTTCAAAAGTTGTATTGTCTATTACATTCAGTCAATAAAGTCAAAGAGATGGTCGTGATGGTGGGAAAAGTCCTGACTGTGCGCAAAGCTGCACAAACAACTCATGTTGAACAAGTATGTGAGCTTTCATATGCTCTGAATCCTGACTGCGCTCCTATTGCTCCTGGTGCAACTCATCTAAACCCTGCTGCAACTGCTTCTCCAAACCCACAAAGCGTTGATCATAAATTGTCACTACAAGAAAACAAGCCTTTAACGACCGAAATTTTCGGTCGTTAAAGAAGCGGTCATAACAACCGTTTTAAAAAAAAATAACGACAGAAAATATTTTTCTTTTTTAACTTTAATTTTTTTAAAACTAACGACCGAATCAAACGGTCGTTAAACAGTAACGACCGATTTTCGGTAGTTAGTTATTTTTTTATATAATTTTAAGTTAACGACCGTTCCGGACGATCGTTAATAATTTTTTAGAAATGGATTATTTAATTTTTGTATAATTTTAACGATCATTTACTAAACGGTCGTTATGTTTTAAAATTATTTTATTATTAATTAATATTAACGACCGAATTTCGATCGTTAATAATAAAAAAATAAATTATTTATTCCTTTTTAACGACTGTATATTTCGGTCGTTATATATCGAAATTAAAAAAAAATTATACATATTAATGACCGAAATTTCGATCGTTAATTCGAATATCGGTCGTTAGGTTTACGGGCTATACTTTTAGTTTTCAATTTTTTCCCCATTTTCTTCCCTTCCCCTTTCCTTCGCCGATTCCCCCTTCCACCACCACCCCCGCCGCCGATTTCGCCACTCCCATCGATTCCCGACGTCCGACCCTCCCCGACGCCGCATGCTGCCGTCCCCGACGAACACTCACCTCCACCGACGCCCACGATGCCCCAGCCATTGCCATCTTCCCTCGCCGTCGCCGTCAACCCCCGTCCCCGCCCCCGCCCGTTGAAGCCACGCCTGGTGTTGTCCGTCCACGCCCCTGCCAGTGAGTGGTGTTGATTGTGTGTGTGTTTATTTTTAATACTTTTAAAATTAATCCAGCCCTAATTTCTAGCCCCTGCCCTCGCCGGACATCACTTTCCCTCGTCGGACCGTCCCTGCCAATCGCCGGACCCTCCTGCCCTAGCCGGACCACCTCTGCCATCGCCGGAATTTGCTATTTTTAGTTAGTTTAATTTTGTAGAATTTAGGTTTATTTTAAATATATGAATTAATTATGTGAAATATAGGTTAGATTTTATTAATTTAGGTTAGACATTGTTAATTAGATAAAACTTAGTGAAATTAATTATGTGAACCAATGTGAATATATATGTGAATTAATTTGAAAATGTATGTGAATTTATGTGACATTTATATGTGAATTATGTTATTGTGTATGTGAACCATAGAACTTAGTTAGTCGAGCTTAGTTAGTAAAACTTAGAATTATTTGGTTTGAAAAACTTAGTTACATTCTTATAACTTAGTTAGTTGAACTTAGTTAATTAGTAAAACTTAGAATTATTTGATTTGAAAAACTTAGTTACATTCTTGCCTATTTTGAACTTAAGTTTATTTGAAGAACACAACATCTTTTAAGTCTTAGTTATTTGGAGTGTAAATGTTATTTTATTCATTTGTATCGCTGGTGGGGGAGAGGGGAATAACATGTTTTGATTATATGATTAATTGCGTTGAGCATGTTTTAATTTAAATTATAGCATGATTGTGTCGCCGGTGGGGAAGAGGCGATTAAGCATGTTTTTATTAATGTATGTGTGTATATATTGGAGTTTGGACCGCCGGTGGGGGAGAGGCGGAGGCGGTAGCAATGACTACCGTCGTGGTTTTGTTGTTGTGTTGAAATTTCAATCATCAATCATCATTCTTCAAATCCTAATCGTCATCATGTTCAAATCATAATCTTGATCCTTCTTTAATTTCCAATCTTCATCTTTCTTCGAATCTTAATTCTTAAAATCAAATATTAACCTTCATCTATTCTTCAAATCTTAATCTCATCCTTCTTTATTAATTTTCAATCTTCATCTTTCTTCGAATCTTAATTCTTAAAATCAAATATTAACCTTCATCTATTCTTCAAATCTTAATCTTCATCCTTCTTTAATTTCCAATCTACATCTTTCTTCAAATCTTAATTCTTAAAATCAAATATTAACCTTCATCTATTCTTAAAATTTGAATTCTCACAATGAAATCATTAATTAAACATTAAACTTCATCTATTCGTGAAATCTGAATACTTTAAATCAAATCCTTAATTGAAATCTAATTTTTAAATTAAATTCTTATTAATAAATAAATGCAGGAAATAGGAACATGAGTTTAGATCGGGGGTGGATGTATAGGCGTTATGCTCAAGGTAGTCTAACAGAGGGGTTCATGGATGGATTAGAAGTATTTATCCATTGTGCACTTTCTCGACCAGACTTAATGATTGGAAACAAAATCAAATGCCCGTGCACGAAATGTAAGAACAAAAAATTTGATACTCCAATGACTGTGAGGATTCACTTGGAAAAGAATGGTTTCATCCCTAGATATCATATATGGACGATGCATGGTGAAGCGTTAGTGCAAGTCCCTCATGTTGCTAGGCGAGTTGTAACCATTGAACAAGATAGAGAAGTAAATCATTATGAGACGATGGTGATGGATGTAGCAACAACTCAATTTCATAATGTCGATTAATTAATTGAAGAACCTCCAAACCCAACAACCCAACATTTATATGATATGTTAAAAGCGGCAGATAGAGAGTTGTGGCCTGGCTGTAAAACTCATACCCGACTATCTCTTGTAGCTCGATTGATGAGTTTAAAATATGAGAATAATATGTCAGAGCGATGTTTTGATCAGATTTTGGAGTTGATTAAGGAAATAGTTCCTGATGATAATTTAGTTACAGGAGATTTCTACATTGCAAAGAAATTGCTTCGTGGGATGGGTTTGCCAGTTTAAAAGATTGACTGTTGTCGCAATAATTGTATATTTTTTTGGGGGGATGATAAAAAACTTGAATGAGTGTAAGTTTTGCGATGCAAAACGTTACAAAGAATCTTCTAGTCCTAGTGGTAGTTGCCAACGACGCCTAGTTGCAGTCAGTTAGATACATTACTTTCCAATCACCCCAAGATTGCAACGGTTATATGCATCTAAAGCAATAACATCTGATATGCGATGCCATGCTACATCAGCTAATT
Source organism: Salvia miltiorrhiza (assembly GCF_028751815.1). Lineage (NCBI taxonomy): Eukaryota > Viridiplantae > Streptophyta > Magnoliopsida > Lamiales > Lamiaceae > Salvia > Salvia miltiorrhiza. The sequence goes on from NW_026651554.1 coordinate 347,818, forward strand.
ATGGTATGATGAGACACCCTCCAGACTCACTTGCATGGAAACATTTCGACAATACATTTCTTGATTTTGCAGTTGAAGTCAGAAATGTAAGATCGGGGCTTTGTACTGACGGATTCTCGCCATTCAATAATTTCAAAAAGTAATATTCCTCATGGCCAATCCTACTTACCCCATACAATCTTCCTCCTTGGATGTGCATGAGAGAACAACACATATTTCTCACTACTGTTGTCACTGGACCACACAATCCAAATGATATAATTGATGTTTTTCTTCAACCGTTGACTGCTGAATTATCTCACCTTTGGGAAGTCGGTGTCCAAACGTATGATATATCATTGAAGAATAATTTCCAAATGCGCGTTGCACTTTTGTAGAATATTAGTGACTTCCCCGCCTATTCCATGCTTTCTGGTTGGAGTACAGCTGATAGATTGGCATGTCCACTTTGTCTTGATGATACAGATTCTTTTTTATTACCTTTGAGTGGTAAACAATCATGGTTTCACTGTCATAGGAGGTTCTTACCCACCGATCATCCTTTTCGACACAACAAAAATGCGTTTATCAAAAAAACTCAAGTAAGAAAAGGTCATCCACAAACAAAAACTGGGCATCAGGTGTTGGCTAAAATTGAGGGATCAGGCATTAAAAAAGTAACATAATTGACAGTTGAAGAGACTAGATTATAGATATCTAAACGACAAAGACCTTATGAATCTGGTTGGATTAAAAAAAGTATATTCTGGGATTTTCCGTATTGGAGTTCATTGCTTATACGTCATAATCTTGATGTTATGCACATTGAAAAGAACGTCTTTGATAATTTGTTCAACACCATTACGAACACTAAAGGCAAAACAAAGGATACGAGCAAATCTCGCGAAGAATTGAATAGGTTATGTCACAGACCTAAGTTACAAGCCAATGAACAAACAAGAAAGTACCCTAAAGCATGTTATATGTTTGATAATGATGAGAAAAGAATCTTACTTACGTGGATTGAAGGGCTTAAATTTCCTGATGGCTAATGTATCCTCGTTGGGTAGATGTGTCAACTTGAGTACACTTCAAATATTTGGTATGAAGAGTCATGATTGTCACGTGATGATGAAACGAGTATTATCGGTCGCATTAAAAAAACATTCATGTCATTCTCTGTAAGTTGGAAAGAAATTCCCTCCAAGTTTCTTCGACTCTATGGAACATCTTTCAATTTACTTGGCCGATGAGGCCTTGATGACAGGCCCCGTGCAGTATAGATGGATGTATCCATTTGAGAGGTACTTGGGAAAGTTGAAGAAAACGGTTAAAAACAAAGCCAAAGTTGAAGGATCAATTACAAATGCTTACCTTGTGGAAGAGGCTACATCATTATGTTCTTATTACTTTGAAGATCACGTTAAGACAAAACAGCAAAATGTACCTCGAAACTTTGAAGGTAGTGGGCCATCTAATGGTGTTGATGTGCACCCTGACATGTTGTCTGTCTTCAAGTATGTTGGGAGACCATTCGAAAAGATGACAACTAGATTTCTAGAACCTAAAGAGCACGACGCCGCCCATTTGTACGTGCTAAACAATTGCATAGAGGTCACAGAAACCTGCATAGGGTATTCTTAAGTGTTATTAATCTTTCTTCGATAAAACTTTAATTTTAATTAACGTGATATTAATCTATAGGTTGTTTGAGGATGAAATGAAAGCCAAATTTCCTCACCTTTCATCCAATGATCTTCAACTGAAACTTGAAAAAGAATTTCCCACATGGTTTAAAGCATATGTAAGTTCTTTCTTTGGAGTTAATTATCTTAAAGCATACTACAATTGGTTTTTACTAATAATTTTTTCTCAATAATAGGCTTCAAATCCAACAAATCGGATAGTCAATTCTTTTTTGCATCATTTGTCATTGGGACCTCTGCACAGAGTTACTAAATACCAAGGATTCTTCGTCAATGGATTCAAATTTCATACGGTTTCTTATGGCTCGAAGAAATCAACTGATAATAGTGGATTGTGCATTAAGGGTTCAGTGTTGAACGGTGTACAGTTAGATTACTATAGTCGTTTGTTGGAGGTTGTTGTCTTAGAGTATCATGAGATACCAATGAAAACAACCACATTGTTCAAATATGAGTGGTTTGACCTTGAAATTTCAACTAGAACTGAAGTTGATCGTCACTTAAATTTGGTTTCAGTGCACACGAGTAGTCGTTATTCCAAATATGAATCATTTATCCTCGCCAATCAAGCCACACAAGTTTATTATTACTTGTATCCAAGTAAAAATAACAACAGAATATATTGATTGGCTGCTTGTAAAGTGAAAGCAAGGCCAGTTGTTGAAATTTCCACAACTGAACTTCCAACAACGTTTTTGCCTTTTCAAGAGGAAGTCGTAGGCAGAATATCTCTTACGACTATAGATGACATTCCAACAATGGTTCATCCACATGGAGGCGAGGTGGACATAGATGATGATGAAGATGATGAAATTGACAATGAAGACCTTATCATACAATCCCCCGAGTCTTCTAACACTGATTCTGATTGAGTAAACATATTTGTCAATTTTATATATTTAATGTGGTCAACAATAAACAAAGGAACTAATATATTAATTACTTCGAATTTTGATATAGATGTCTACTTCTACTCCATCCGGTTCTGATCCTTCGATTGATGATCGGGAGGTGTCCAACACGCCGCCCACGAGTGATACCCCGAGTGAAAACCCTGATGAGGTGGAGCATGTTGCTAATGATGGGCGGATATAGGTGTAATTCACTCGTAGGTACGTTTCATAATATATCTGTTTACTTCAAATTTCAATATACATTAATTCTAAATTTAATTTCAAATATTTAAGTATTCTGAGGCCGACTGGAGCTATTCGGAGTAGGGCGACTGATAGCTTTCAAGGTATGCCACATGAAATGGCACGAATTGGAAGAATTTGACTGAGGAGATGAAAGATTTCTATTTCAACGAGTTTGATGTACGATCATCTTATATATAATAATGTGTTATTCTAAATTAACACTCACAATACTAATTTTACTCTTATTTGCAATATCTTTAAACAGAAAGCATTTTGGTGGGATAAAACTCAACATACCAGACAGGTTATTAAGAAAGCGTGGGTTAAGGGGGCTCGAGTGGCGTATAAGGATTAATTATATCTCCAATTGCAAGAAGATCCTTTTGATACAGAAGAAGAAGATTGATTATCTTCAACCTAACGTTGAGACTGCTTGGAGGGCTTATTGGGCATTGCCTGAGACTCAGGCAAGGTCTGCTCAGGCATCTAGGAATCGCCGCTCAGAGCCATGCGGTCCGGGTACATGGATGGTTATCCATCATGGAGGGTCGCGTAGTGCTATTGATCATGCTGAGCATCTGGTAACTTTACATTATTTTATTTAAAGTTTTTATGTCTATTAAATTGTTAATTTTTTTCCTTAATGTATTTTTGAAGGCTCGGGAGAGCAGTGTTCCTTTTAACGAGGCTTATTGGGCTACTTTTCGTCGGATCCATTATAAGAATGGACAGTATACCGCTGGATGACCTGCGCAGCACGGGGTATGACGTTAATTTACTATATTTAATTTCTTTTGTTCGAATAATTTATTTTACAACTACTCTAACTTTTTTTGTATTGTAGTTGGAGGTCGAAAGGCGATTGGTAGAGCTGCATCAGACACAGGAGGAGGTCACGCCCTCAGATGTGGATCGCATCTTCCGAGAGGTTGTCGCTCCTGATTCGAGGGGGCGCATCATGAGATTAGGTATGATAATGTCGAAGGCAATTATTGAGAGTGGTGAGTCGTCAAGCACGCACTCCACCAGCACCTCCCAGTTTCCTTTCCCTGTTGCCTCGAAGGCTGAGGTCTCCACATTGAGGGAGGAACTAGAAGTCAGAAAACAAAAGGAGGTGGCTCAGAGCAAGGTTATACAAGAGATGCAGGCCCAAATCGCGCAGCTCGTGCGAGGATATCGACCACCATCCCCCTCTGATGCCTCTGATGGGACCCACCCGGACCTTTGATTATCTTCAGTCTCTTTTGCTGTAGACACTATGTGATGACTTCTTACTTTGAATACTGAATTTCTAAACTCGTTGACGTATTTTATGATATGCTACTTTGTTATTTGATGACTTTCTACTTTGATCATCTTCATTATTTTGAATCATTTATATATTGCTATATTACTGAAAACAGGAAATATAAATTTTGCAAAAAGATATATATATATATTAAAAATAATGACCGAAATTACGGTTGTTACTTTGAAAAACGATCGTTAGTTGTCACCTTAAAATATAACAGATAAAACGGACACCAACGACCGAGCCTAACGACCAAAAAAAAAACTGTCGTTAAATGTCGCCAGATATTAACGACCGTTTTTTTTTCGTTAGATAACGACCGAAAATTCAATCGTTGGCTCTCTTGAATCATCGTCCATGCACGGTTGGCTTCTCCACGGTTTTAACGACAGAGGAAAACGGTCGTTAATATTAAAATTCGGTCGTTGATATTTAACGACCGAAAATTTTCGGTCGTTAGAGACCGGACGACGAACAAAACGACGACAATAATTTCGGTCGTTTATTCGGTCGTTAAGCATTTAACGATCGATTTTTCGGGTTTGCTGACCGAATTTTCGATCGTTACAACTGCATTTTCTTATAGTGTGTGAAGTGAAACTGAGATTATCTACTCGAACCATCACTCCTGAAGCTCGATGCCACGCCACCAACACCAAACATCTTCTTCTTGTTGTCCAATCAGTCGACAACCTCGATGTAGATTTTTGTCATATCCACCTCATGTGGCTCAATAGACCCACCCATCCAATGGTTGACTCTATTGTGCAACTAATTCTTGAACTTTTCTCTATATTTATATTAATCAACAAAATTACATAAGTAACATAATTTTAGAACAATAAAGTTGACATAAAAGAGATGAAAGAATACCTACATGGAACTGTCATGTAACATAGTAATACACTACATATTAAAGAAAATCACCAATTCAAAAAAATTGCGTTTAATCCCAACTAAAACATGATTAACACATACTAGTAATCTATCATCCCAATTCGTTTAATTCCAATAATTGACACAATAGCAAAAAAACACAAATAAGTTTTTATTTTCAAAATGGCACACAAATACGAAAATCGCAAAAAAGAAAAACAAAGGGGTTTTGGCAAATAAAACCATGAACTATTTCGAATTTGCAATTTTAACGTAACTTTTGAAGTGTGACAAATTAAATCACCACCTTTTTAATTTTTGCAATTCCGTCCCCCAATTTTTTTCGATCGTTGAATTGTGGAATTGGAGTTTACGTGGATAGTTCGTGATTTTATTTGCCACACTTCAAAAGTCGCGTTAAAATTGCAAACTCGAAATAGTTCGTGATTTTATTTGCCAAAACTCCAAAAATAAAAAATGAATTAAGACAAAAACATAATATACAATTGCTAAACAACACAACAACAACAACCAAATAACAAACAATTCACAATTTCAGGGCAAAGCAAAGCAAAATTTCAGATTTTAAAATATTCAAAATAAATCAAATTCACCAACACACCAATATTCTTGGCATAATTTACATGATTCAGCAACATACCAATTTTCTAAGCAAGAATCAAAGAAATAATTTTATGAGCAAGAATCATCACAATAAAATACATGAATCTAAGCAAGATTTTTTTTTTTTTGAAACCGATTCTAAACAAGAATTAATTAAGCAACACACCAATTTTCAACTGCAAAATCAAAGCAAGAATTTTTAGATTTTACAAGGGTAGAAAGCTTATTTATTTAGAGGCAGAATTTTGAAGGGTAGAATTTTTAGACTTTGGCTTCTCCAGCAGAGCAGGCGGTGATAACAACCTATGCGACAGAGAGGAAGATATGTTGAGGGAGAGAGAGATACAGAGATAGTAGAGGCGACAAAGTAGGAAACAAACCAGGCGATGACGGCCTCATCGGCAGCGATAGCTATTGCGAAACAGACGGAATATTGAGATAAAGAGGGAGAGATAGAGATACAAACCTAGGGCGATCCGATTTCTCAGTGGTGGGAGGCTTCAACGACAGTTAAGGGTGGCAACGACGGCATATGCAAAACAAACCGATATATTTGAGATAGAGCGGAAGAACGAAAGAGATAAAGATCGAGAAAGATATAAAGCAAGATACATATCTAGGGTTCGTTTTGCCGGATGAGGGAGGCTTTGATTCGCCGGTGGGGAGAGATGTAGAGTTAGGGCACGACAGAATTTAAAAAATAGGGGCGACACTAAATGTAATTTAAAACACACCGAAAGACTATGTATGGAAGGAGTCTGTCGGTACCTAGTCCGCCGACATTCCGTCGGCGTACTTCAGAAATAATAATAAAAATAAATTTTAAAATATATAATGACGACAAGAGGTTAGAGGTTTTTCCATCAGTAAAGGACGTGCCAAAAATTCGCACCCACGTGAAACGATCCATCGGTAATTTTGATGGTATCCGTCAGCTTTCCTTGTAGTGTTTGTGTGATTATCGATATCACCTCTGAGTCAGCATACATAATATCAATCTTAAATTTTTAATTATAACAGTGTTAATTTATTATTGACTAAATTGTCCTAATATCAACTAAAGTGGCATTATTAAATAGTTTAATTATAAGGACATTTTAGGAATTGAAATTTTATACTTAATATATCATACTCCATATAACATACTCTCTCCGTCCCACCTCCATAATCCACTTCACTTTTTCACACATATTAAGAAAATGCAATAAATAGTGCTTGAAAAATTCAAATAGTACTTGGAAAATACAAAATATATGTAATTATTCAATTTTGTTCTTATTTATTTTATGTTTGACTATATTTAAATAAGGTTAGTTTGGTAAAAAAAATTAATGCTAATTTAATTTAGAAAGTGAACTATATTGTGGGACAACTAAAAAGGGAATAAGGGACTATGAAGGTGGGACGGAAGGAGTATTATATTTTATAAATATTTTAATGTATTCTACCAAATATGATATTAATATAATATATGGTGAAAGACATCACTATCAAACATATCACACTTCATCTCATATTCCATATCATGTATGTTTACCCTAAATATATAGAGAAATTTCGAGATTTGTGATCATGCAATTTTTGGATTTATTATAGCTTTGTTCACATTTTTCTTAATTTTGATTAGTAATATCAAACGGACCAACCTATTAAATTTTGGGTCAGCCCTATTAAATTATAACCTCCTATCATATTTTGGGTCAGCCCTATTAAATTATAGGTTATACGGGTTGTGGATTATTTAGATTGAAATTTTTTTTCAGTTATAAATTCTATCTAACTAAAAATTTTCAGATTTCGGACTAATCTATCTAGTTAGTTGGGCTAAAAAAATTTATAAAAAAAATAATACTACTTAATAATATATTTTTGTCAATAATTTATATTTATAATAAATAAGCGATATTTCACTACGGAGTACATAATAACTAAGTTCGATAATCTTGTCGATTATAACATAATCTTATACGACTATAATTTAGAGAAGTTCTTATTATTTTATAGATAGCCGTCTTTGAAACTCAGAAGCTACCTTGCTAGTTTTGTGGGCTTTGATTGTTTTGTTTGTAGTTTTCTCATGTATAACAAACAAATATGAAAATCCTTTTTTTAATAAACAAATATGAAATTTTGCAAATTAATTAAACGCAAAACCGAGGTAACATTTATTTTGCATGTTATAGCATTCTACCGTATATATAATTGGGGTGGTAAACAAATCAAATACATTTGTTCGATTTTAAATTTTAATGTTTGTATTTAAAATATTTAATTTAAATTCGAATATAAATATTCAATTTATTCGATTCGTATTTAAACTATCAACTATTTTCAACCCTTAGATTGTAAGAATTACGATGGATTTATCACTTTGTTGGATGAATTTAATTTATATTCATAAATATTTAGTTAGGGTTGCGCTAAAATAAAACCCAAGCTTAGCCTATAAAATAAGACTAAATATAGACGCTTGATCTATTTGTAATGGACGGCCAGATTTTATTGAGATGTAATATATGCCATAATTGCAGATTTGGAGTAGGGGATAAGAAAGTAATTATCATTTTTCTTTAACTATCATCTCCATAAATAAAGGGATCACGTTTCCATCATTATCTCATTCCATAATCTACGAAAATGGAATAATCTCCATATGTATAATCTTCTTGTTTTGATGATTTCGAATTTAGCGCACCATGATATATATACATTTCATGAACTAAATGAAATCAGAAAAAATAATTCCATAATTCATACAAAATAATTCGTCCAGAAAAAGATTCCATAATTCATACAAAATAATTCATACATAAATTATAAATAATTCATGCAATCAGATTATCCCAAAACATAAAAATAATAGCGAACAACATTCTCATTGATTAAATAATCAATGAATAGCACTACCCTAGTTAGGGTTGCAATCAGAATTATTTTTCAATTTTTAGTGCATAAAAATTGATTCTTTTGATGTTTTATTAAGTTTTTATGCAGTGGAAATTGTTATTTTTATTGGAGGGACTGTCTAATTGATACTTTGAGAATGTTACTTTTGTGGACTATATATATATATATATATATATATATATATATATATATATATATATATATATGGGGAAGGCTAAAATAAGAACGCTTCTTAAAATATAAATTAGGAACCATTTTCAGCCCTTAGATCATCAAGATCTACGGTTGATTCATCACCTTGTTGGATAAATTCATGGTCCTGAGTTCGAATCCCAAAGGTAGCAAAAAATTATTTTTCGCAATTCATGCCTTTATACAGTTTATTCATGCATGTTATACATAAAATTCATGCATTTTTGCTGGTTCGTAATTCTTAAAATAAGAGTGGTTTATTGAATAACCGCCCCCATATATATATATATATATATATATATATATATATATATATATATATATATATATATATATAGGGTTGCATTATACAGAAACACAATATTAGATGGAGAATGGAGTCGCAATCTGGTTCGTCAGATCAATCTTGATCAAAGGCTGAGATTAGAAGTTAATATAATTAAAATTGGTAAGATTCATAATATCCCTTAATTTACTCTCTTCTCTCTCCTCTCTCCTCTCTCCTCTCACGTCACCCCTCACCTCTCTTCTCTCTCTCTCTCGTCCCCTCTCTCCTCTCTCTCTCTCTCTCTTAAAATCAAAATACATAATTAAGTTCATGACAAGTTCAACACAAGTTCAGAAGTTCAACAAATTCAGAAGTTCAGAAGTTCAAGACAAGTTCAACACAAGTTCAACAACACAAGTTCAGAAGTTCAACAAATTCAGAAGTTCAGAAGTTCAAGACAAGTTCAACACAAGTTCGAACCCCGCCGCGCTCTCGAATTTCAAGTCCGTGAACCCGCCGTCCGCCGCCATCCCCGCCGTGGCGAACGCCGTGGTCGAGAGCCCCATCAGCAGCTGCATCTCCACCACCATCGCGTAGCACCGCACCTCGCGGTAGATCACCTCCATCACCGGCAGATAGACGGCGAAGTAGATCCCCGCGCCTAGAATACCTGTTACAACCTTTTGTGTGTGTTCTATGTGTGTGTGTGTTCTGTGTGAGAGATGAGAGAGAGAGAGGGAAAAAGGGAAGGGAGAGAGAGAAATGAGAGAGGGAAAAAGTGACGGAAGAGAGAGAGAGGAGAGAGGAGAGAGGAGAGAGAGATGTGAGTAATTTAAGGGATACTAATATTAGCTTTTAATCTCAGCCCTTGATTAAAATCGATCTAACGAACGAGATTATGACTCTAGACTTTGCAAATATTTATGTTCTTGTTGAACTCATCCCTATATATATATATATATATATATATATATATATATATATATATATATATATATATATATATAAGAATTATAATATTATAAAGGAGAAATATAATTGACAATTTTAAATTGGAGAAATGCAAAGAAACATAATCGTATTAAAGTCATTCTTTGGAATTTTAAAAATAAGACTTCATAATTTATAAAATCAAAATTTTAAATAGAAGTTATTCTTCCACCATAAGTGGCGCCTCGTTATTATGGTTGTAAATTAATTAAATAATTTGTATTCAATTCAATATTCAAATTTTAATATTCATATTTGACAAATATTTAATTCAAATTTAAATATAAATATTCAACTCGATTAATATTCAAATATAAAATATAAAATCACAATATATATTCGATTCATTTTAATTTCATTCGATTTATTTACCACCCTATATATAACTATGCGAAAATTGAACGCTTTTGCATTTTCATATACTAGTGGTGGCATTATAAAATAAAATCATGAACCGGAAATTGAAACTTCAATTCGTTCGTATTTCACTTTTTTTTTGTATTAATTAGTATATTCTTTAAAACGTATATAAAGAATTTTACAACTGAATTCCATCAAAACTATTCCTAAATCTTTTATTGCACGAGTTTGAATGTGAAATTCATACAAAATTATACATATATATACGTGACGTGCAAAGGGTTAAATTACAATTCCCTTCTAAAATACAAATTACAAAACATGAATTTTCCGTGAAATATTTATGAATTTATCGCGAAATTATATCAATTCAAAAATTGAAATTTGTCACTCTCTATGAAATCCGAACTCATAATCATAAATTCATTGATTCATTATAGATTTTCATGATCCAAAGAGTTGAAAATAATTCATAGATAATATTTTTAAATGAATTTTTATTTTAATCCCTCTTTATCTGACGTTGGAAACCAAATTGACTAAGTACTTTGAAACTTGTAGTCTTAATTCGTGCTCCCATGTTGTCGAATCGAGTACTTATATAGGAGCAATGATAGAGCCAAGAATTATCATAAGAGAATTGAACTTTTACGGGGGTTCGGAAATAATAGTTCCCGAGTAAAAAAAAAAATGGCAATTCATACAGTATTTTTTTCATTGAAAAATAAGGATTATAATAATAATAACGAACAACATTTTCATTGATTAAATAGTTCTAATATATTACAAATAACTTAAAAATAGATACTTGGTGAGCTAGTTGTTTCTGTTTGATAAAACAATGACAATTGATTTCGACGTGTACTCATCGATTGAAAACATTAGAAGATCTTCTCGTTATCAGTTACTAAGAAAATATCATTCTCAATGCACACGACTAAATTGTCATTCATCAATTCTTCTTTCATATGATTTCGCAAATTACTCTTGACAATATTCATTGCAGAATATGCTATCTCAATAGTAGCCGTGACTACGGGTAAAAACAATGTCAACTCAATTATCCAATAAATCAATTGAAAAATTAAATGACTACCACTTTTAACTATGTTGTGTTCTAAATATCTCTATGTGAAGATAAGACTCTCTCTCCCATTCTCTCTCTCTCCCTCCCTATCCCTCTCTCTCTCCCTCCCTCTCATATATACATTCTCTTAATTCATACATTTCACACAAAAAAATAATATTCTAAAAAAAAAAAGGTTGGGGATGGGCATAATATTCGCTTATGCCCACCTAAGCCCCTCAGTGGCTCCGCCTCTGGTTGGGAGTTGGCACGATAGAATTAAAGCTTCTTATGGCTCAACTTATAGTTTTGGAGGCTCAAATACAAAATTGACAATATGGTGGGAGAATTCTAACAACGAGGTTTAGAAGTCTTAATTAATTTTGAATTTTGACATTGTGATGATTAAGTATTGTCCAATCTCATGCAAAAATATTAGGATGAACGGAATTGCAAAAGAACGGAAGATTGGGTCATTATTGAAGCGTTTGATTGATTAATTGATTCTTGTGCAATTAGCTAACTTGATTATATATCATGGTACAATTTACAAGCTAAAAGGAAAAAAAATATATATATATATATATATATATACTTAGTCATGATATGTGTGTCTATGCATTCATGATTCATGTATGTAAATTTGGAAAAAAAGGAGAAATGTGTGTTATGGAAAAAGAAAAACGTGACAGCAAAAAGGGAGGAGCAGTGTGCAAAAAGAAAAAGGAAAGATGGTCAAATTGAACCTCGAAGACTACTTCCGATTCTCTCTACTATCTTTATCGAAATTATAATACCATTTTTTCTCACTTTCTTTTAGTATTAATTTGAATTCCCTCTTCTTCTTTTGCAGGAATCAGATTGAAAATCAATAATCTCAACTAAATATATATGTTTACTAAAAAAACTAAATGAAACATTTGTTTGGTGTTATAAATCATAATCTATAGTCTCAACTAAAAACATTCTTTTAGGGGAACTAAAAACAATTAAAACGCAATGAGTCAAAAAAATGTGTGTGAGAGAGAGATCTTTTTTCAGCCATGTGCGAAAAACTACTTGTAGCTAGCTAGAATTTTTAACGGTCCTATAATCGAAATCTTACATACACGAGTGGAAAATCACTTAAACTAACCGAATATATATATAATTCTCAAACATTTAAATTTGATGCAATAGTGTTAAATATTTCTAAAATAATATAACACTAAAAATACTCGTCTAATACAACTCCACGAAGAATCAACGTACAGGATAAGCAAGGCATAAACAAAACTAGAAAAACTGATTAATTCACAATTCTAATATAAAAAAAAGGGCACATACAGTAAAAAAAACAGGTCGCAAAAAAGTGAACAATATAACCAATCACTCGCACAACAAAGTTTAATATATCATAATATATATACATGAAATTTAATTATATTACTAAACAATCATGAACTTAGAGGGACATCATGAAATTCCAAGATAATGAAATATAATGAGTGGGCTCAATCTAAAAAAAATGGGATATTCAATTTAGGTTATCCAATTCTAAGTCGACATGCAAGTAATTACACATAATTTTAAATTTTAATTTTCTTATTATTGGAGTGTATATAGTAATTTGATATGTTGTGGGGTTATAAGCAAAAGGGTATAAATCTGAAAGGGCATTTTTAGAATGTAGAGATTTGCTGGACGGTGCCTCAATGGTGCTGAGTTGGCCAACTTTAAAATCCATAAAGAAAAAGTTATTGACAAAAGAAAATGAAGTGTACTAAATAAATAAACTAGCAAGACCTATATAATTATGTGTTAAATTTACTCCTCACACACACATATATACATAGTAAGATAATGGAAAAAAAACAAATGATTGACATACGATTTGAGATAAAGGAAAGTATATACATATGATATAAGAAAAGTGAATGTATGTAAAATGTGCATGGAGGCTGCAGTGCAGCAGCAATCTCTTTTTCTCTTTAAATTTTAGTTCTTTTTATGCGATTCCACTCAACTATCACCTCGATTTTTGCAGCCCTTAATTTCCCCACTCTATATATATATGTGCCACTTTGTCACACACCTCCAACAATATATATTTCTCAACGCTCATTAACTAACTTAGCCAAAATTCCATTTCATCTATTTTAAGGTATGCTTTGCTCTCTTCTCAACAAGCTAGTTCCATGCATTACTCGTTAGTATATATTCTGTCTCGATATGGATATATTTATCTAATTGAGTGTGACATTGACGTCGAAATAATAATAAAATAATACTCCTATATTTGATTAGGGAGAAAAAGAAAAGATGAACAGGCCGGGCGATTGGAGTTGTCGGGCCTGCCAGCACCACAATTTCCAGCGGAGAGAGTCGTGCCAGCGATGCGGGGGCCCGAAGCCCGCGTTCGGGTTCACCACGGGCCCGGACGTCCGGCCCGGCGACTGGTACTGCGCCGTCGCCAACTGCGGGGCCCACAACTTCGCCAGCCGCTCCACCTGCTTCAAGTGTGGCGCCTTCAAGGATGAACTCGCCGCCGCCGCCGGTGCCTTCGACTCCGACTTCTCGCGGCCCCGTGCCGCCGCCGCCAACCGCTCTGGCTGGAAATCCGGCGACTGGATTTGCACTAGGTACCAATTCAAAGATTATTAATCATTTAATTGAAACACATTTATAGTCATGCGAAATACTACTTCATATATTAATTCCTCTATGATTTTATTTAATAGTGTAATACTTATAAAGTAGAATTTGGGGAGGAATAGATTTAATTAAAATTATAAAAATTTCAACAGGTATGGATGCAACGAGCACAATTTTGCGAGCAGGCTGGAATGCTTCAGGTGCAATGCGCCAAGGGAATCCAGTGGCAACTCTTTCTTCTAATTATTTATATTTTTGGGTAATTTCTTCTTCCCCCTTTTTTTAAAACACAAAGTATTTGGATTTTTTTTGTTTGATCAGTAATTGTTTTTTATTTTTTTTTCAGGTATAAACTATGAAAAGCATGATATGAGGGAACAAGTAATGGAATCGTGGACGATAATATATGGTCTTTGCTCCCAAGGATATGATTTAGCTACTCTGCATTTCCCAATTTATTTTTCTGTTTTCTTAATTTTGATTTCCTTAATTAGGGAATTAGCGTTAGGCGAGCTATTGTTGCATTTTTTTTTATGATGGTAGGAAGTTTTAGTATTTGATTTTGTGAGCTAGGCATTTAAGATGTAGCTAGCGTTTGTATTTCATGTTATTTTCATCTACTTATAATATCGATATTGTATGGTTATAAAAAATCGCATTTATCTTAGACTCTTAATTGACCGAGACAATCAAGTTACTAATTGGAATTTGGACAAATATATTCAACTGGATTATAAAATATATATCGCGCGGCTCATTATTTCAAAAATAACATATATATATATATATATATATATATATATATATATATATATATACATATATATATTTTTATTCATCATGAACAAATCTATATATTTTACGAACAGATCAACATAAATAATGAACAGACATATTTAATAAAAATAGAGAAAAAAACTTAGCCACTAACAGGATTCGAACCCGGGGCAAATTGTTGTTCATGCGGTACATTGATTTGTTCATCAAAATTATAGATCTGTTCGTTTTTGTTTCACGATTTCTCTATTCTCTAAATATTTAGCATTCTCTGTTGAACCCTTCTCCATATATATATATGCTACATACTTTACGTGAGCATCACTCACGTTTAGCCCTTGTTAGCATTATCTTTTTTGTTTTAGACATTTATTTTTATTCTAATACTTCATAAATTGTTATTAGGATCATTAATTTTATAATAACAAAAAATCAAAGTCCGATTTGTTCATATTCCCTTGAACTTCAAATAATTAATAAAAAGAACAAATTAGACTTTGATTTTTATGTTATTTATAAAATTAATGATCCTAATAACGATTTATGAAGTATTAGAATAAAAATAAATATCTAAAATAAAAAAAAATAATGCTAACGATGGCTAAATGTGAGTGATGCTCACGTAAGATGCTCACATAAGGTATGTAGCATAACATTCATGATATGATAATTATAATTTATAAATACTTCTAAAATAAAATAAATAGGAGATGGAACTATATATAAATCTCCTGTTTGATGCATGCATATATATAGAATATGATTGACCAATCAAAAGACAAAAATGAAATGTATATTAGTTAATCACCCATTTAATTAAGTGATTTTAATTAAATAACATTTGAAATTAAAATAAATAAATTTTTTGTGATTTGATATTTAGTTTAATTTTTTTACATACAAATAAGTCTTTCCGTCATAAAAAGGAAAAGAAAAACACAAGCAAACATATGGAGTAAAGATTACACTTTTGATTCAAAAGTTTTGAACCTCTTGGAATCTTTTCCTTTTCATCATATATATACATATAAATCTTCCTTTGATATTAGGCATCTTTTGAAACTTGGAATTTGAGCTGCAGCCTCTTTTTTGTTGTTCCTCCCTTTTGACTCCTTCAATAACAAAATTTGCTTTTCTGTCAACTCAAAAAATACACAAAAACTATCAATGACATAAAAGATCTTTTTAAAAATTAGTGTTAGTGGTGTGGGTGTAACATTACACTAGTACCCCAAAATTAATTTTTATTTGTTACATTTACGTCTTTGTTCCCTATGCAATTCTAATTTTAATGAAGTTAAATCAAATTTTAATTATTTATCTCATAACTTAATTATAAAAAAATATATTTAACTTATAAAATAACTAAAGTTTTAAATTTTACATATTTTGTATTCACAAAAATACTACTCAATCGTTTGTAAATATTTATACTAATAAATTCAACAATTTTTTGAAAAGAACTTCAAAAAAAAAAAAAAAACTCGACTAAATCAGATAAATTGCTGGATTATTTAAATACCTCACTAAAAACTTATACATGATTAATAAGAAAATTACAGAATATATACAAAACTTATTAATCATTTGAACGAGTTATTGATAATATAAAATAGCATAATATTGACTAAATATATTTTTATAATGTACTAATAACGATGATAAAATGCCATTTAATTAGCTATTAACTGTGATAAACTGCTTAAAGAATCATTCCTCATTGATGTCAATTAGTATAAGAATTATACTTATATTTACTTCATTAATTTTCATCATCATTTCATTTCCAAAATTCATTACTATATTCTATTATTACGATATTATTCATACATATCAATCACACCCTCATACTATTGTGAATAAGATCAGTGAGACTCAATGTACAAAATAAGATCAAAGGTACCCTCAAAAAAAAAAAGATCAAAGGTTGACTTCTTATTATACCTCTTACTCCATTAATTGTTTTTAATAAAAGGTTGAGAATTGCTCTGGCTAATTATTTTATTTTATTTAATTTTTCAAAATCATTCTTATAATAGTTGACAATGATTGAGGTAGCTAGATTTGTGAATGTCTCACGTCAATCTATCTATCTGCATGTCAGTAAGTAATGATTACATAATTAAAGATATTCTTCGTACGTGATATGAACTCATTCCAAATAATTTGCTTACAACTTTTACAACACAACTCATTTATTCCACCAATCTCCTGCATTTTTTTTTCTTCCTTTTTCTTTAAATTAATACTCACTATTTACTTCGTCTTGAATAAATGTTTCCAAATAAGTTACTATTTTAAACTCTATACAAAAAATAATTATAAAACATATACAAATTTACCTTTACTTGAGTGTGACCCACCAAAATTAGTGAGTAATTTTTAAAAAGTGGCCTACAATTGTTGACCAAATTAGTGAGTAATTTTGACATTTTTAGAAAGTGGCCTACAATTGTTGACCAAATTAGTGAGTAATTGTTGACTTAATTAAAGTAAACTTTTGCCATTTTTAGAAAGTAGCCACTTTTAATGGGACACCCAAAAAGGAAATGTGGCCACTTTTATTGGGACGGAGGGAGTACTATTTTAAACTCTATACAAAAAATAATTATAAAACATATACAAATTTACCTTTACTCTTTGCAGTACTATTCCGACTTAACACACTTCGTATGTTACACTATAAGGGTAAAAATAATAATATTTCAATTTTCTTGATAGACATATTCCACAGTTAAAAACATTTATTTGAAAATGAAGGTTTTTTTTTTGGATAAATTACATAAGTAAATAAAAAAATTAGACCGCACAACGATGAACTCAAATTCAAGACCTCAGGCCTTAGACATTAACCACCTACCTACTAGACCAACACACGTAAATTGAGGTATCTTTTTTTCGTGGTCTAATGTATCACATGTCAATTAATATGTGCAAGGATATAATTAAGGGATAATGCCGTGAAAAACCATGAACTTTGGTGTCATTTTAAAATTTTCCATGAACTATTTTTTTTATCCAATTTTCCATGAACTTAAACGCCTGAACAATTCTTCCACGAATTTTTCCTCCGATGAAGCTCCGGGCTGACATGGCAATTTTTAGGCAATACGAGCTGATATGGCGCTTATGTGGACCAAAAATTGCCACATGGAAAAAAAAACACGAATTGTTCTTCTTCCTCACCCTTCTCTCTCTCTACGTTCTCTCTCTTCTCTCTTGTCTCTCTCTCGCTCTCCTCCGGCGGACGTCGCCGGTTTTCGCCGCATCCGGCGCCGCGAGGCCGGCGCCTTTTCTTCTCCCTCTTTCCTTCCAAATTCTCGAACTACAAACTTCCTAGGGTTTTTAAATTTTTCCATTTCAGATCTGCAAGTCGGTGGAAATTTTCCCATTTCAGATCTGCAAGTCGGTGGAGGATTGGGAGGACGAAAGCTGCAAGTCACCGCCGCCAGTCACGCCTCTCTATCCCTCGCTCGATCCCCCATCTCTCTCTGTTGTTGCTGTGCTGGTGAAGTTGCAGAGAATTCCAACCCCCAAATCCATTTCTCCGACCTCCTCTTCTCCGCCGCCGATCATGGCCTCCCTCCGGACACAGAGAACTCGGAGGCCGTACCCCTCCACCTCCTCGCCACCCTCTTCCGCGCCTCCACCTCCCTCCAACCCCCCTTCCGCGCCCTAATCCGCGATATAACCGCCAGAGACGGCGCCCCGCCGCTCTGCATATAATCTCCGACTTCTTCATGGGCTGGGCTAACGAGGTCGACGAATCCTCCGTGGAATTAAGGTAAAAACGACGCCGTTTTACCCCCAATGAAATGACGTCGTTTTGGTTTCCTGTCCGACGGTGCCAATGTCATATTTCAGGTTATTTTAAAATGCATGTCAGCATTCAATTTGGGGGATTTTTGAAAATTGTGGAAAAAAATTGTTCAACCCCTTAAGTTCATGGAAAATTGGATAAAAAAAAATAGTTCATGGAAAATTTTGAAATGACACCAAAGTTCATGGTTTTTCACGGCATTAACCCCATAATTAAAGCTATCTTTGATGGTGTTGTTTTAACGAATTTTCTTTTGGGGATAGGGTTTTAGTTTTCTTTATATTTCGAAATTTGATCGTAATTAATAACCGTATATGTATTTTATTTATCAACAATTTAAAATATTCTTCTTCGTCTCATTTTATTTGTGTATTTTTTTTTTGATTATCCTTATTTGACCTGGTCTATTTTCTTTTAGGTAATCACTTTACACTATCTAATATATATAGTCTTATTTTCTAAATAATCGTACCAAAAAAAAATAAAAAAAATAGATCAAGCCGACCTAGATGGAGGGAGTAATGTATATGGTATAATAGTATACATAATACAATATGAATCAGTAACCCTTGTTTCAAGGCGTTTTGAGTTGAACAAGAAAATGAATAAACAAAATACTTAACATGATCACATTGAATACCAAGATACCAAACAACTTATACCATTTTGAGAACATTATTAAATATGAAATTAATGAAAATTCAAAATCTTGGTAACAATTAAATAAAAGGGTCCTTGAGCTCTCACAATTTTTTATTTTTATTTTTATTTTATGATATCCATCATATTCAATTGTAGCAATAAAATAAATTGAAGAAATATTGACATGCATTGGATTCCAAAGCTTTAAGAGGTGATAAAATCTTAGATGTTGTTTTCATTGAGCTCTCTTGAGAAGCATGCTTAATGAGAGATAATTAATTGGTCAAAAAGCAACCAAATTGTTGATTGGTGTCTGCAACTATGCTACATATTTAGCTTTGAAGAGATTCTTGTCTCTCTTTAACCACTTTGATGTGTTTTCTCGTATGCAAGTCAAAGTATTTGGGTATTACACTGTTAATGTTATGCTTCATCAAATATTATATACCACCCTCCGTCCCATTCCAATAGGCTCATTTTTATTTTTGAGTAAAAAAGTTATATTTAATTGGTGTGGTCCGTGTGGACCACACCACTTTAGCTACCACTTTTCTACTAAAATTAATTTTTCTTAACTCTCCGTGCCAAAGAAGTGAGCCTATTGAAGTGGGACAGAGGAAGTATATATTAAGTAAAATGTAGAATTTAAATCGTGCTACCATCCATGTTGCTTCTTGCTCTATATTATATACACACATCATGGCTTATACGCAATACCAAGAAATTCAATAAAACCAAAAATGAGAATGAATTAAAAAATTGGCCCATAGACTTGAAGTAGAATGAAATGATCTGAAAAAAGGGATTAAGTGTATAAAATGGTCTATAAACTTTCATTATTTTTTAAAACATGAAACTTTGCATAAAGTTTTAATTTTGGCTTATGACTGAGAATTTGATGTTGGAAAATTGAATCAGCTCGTTGGATTCACGCGTAAAATGTACAATAAATGAGATGGAGCGATGAGAATTCGGTGAAAGTTTTTTAAAAAATAAACAAATATTCAAATTATTTTTAAAAAATCCAAAATTCGAATCATAAGCTATACTAAACAAAAAAAAAAAGTAGAGATAGTAGCATATTAATGTCATTCAAAGCTCTAAATTTCATGCTCTTTTATAACTTTGAAAGAGGAAACTTTAATCATCACTTCACAGTGGTGGCATATGGCCCTCCAAAAATGTGCATTTAAAGGGAAAAATGTATGGATTTTTATCACTTACTGTGATAGTCAATGATACCAAATACAATAACTAAAGAAGATTGTTTTTTCCCATCCAATTTTTCTTAGTGCTATAAAAAAGATTGCTTTTTTATCCCCCTTTTTCTTCTTAGAGTATAAAGCACATTTTTATAAGCCTACTAATTGGTCCATTTTCCAGAAGTACAAATCATTGAAGTGTTCTTTTAGGAGAAGTAAAAATCATTCAAGAATTATTTTTCTTCAAAAAATAGTGTTTGTTTATAAATTTTTCTCTTAAAATAAATTTAATAAATTTCATGTGTAAAGTTTTTTTTTTTTTTTTGATAAAATGTGTAAAGTTTTCTTCTTTCTTATTTTCTACCCCTTTTTCATGAAAAAAATTGAAAATTTTATGTATTCATAAAAAAATACTAAAAAAATAATACTCCACACAGATTATTACAGAATTATATCATCATTGAGAGAATGCACAATAGAAACCAAAAAATACTAAAAAAATGTTATTTTTTTAACCTGAAATTTCTACTGTTATCAAACAATTTCAAGAATGATAAGATGTTTCCTTGCAAGAATGGTAGCAAACTAAGAAAGAATGAAGATATCAAGATTCATATGTGTGTATGTATCATGTAAGTAAGTCTCCTACCATCCCTGCAGCTTCAAAGCCTCATTAAGCCAGCTGCACATTTCTAGCATCTCTGCACCACATGTATCATGGCAAAGCCTGCATTTATAATCAAGATCATCATAATCAATGAACACTAATATAAACAAAAAAAAATAGTACCCTTCAAATCTGGTCCAAGTGAGGTTTCTGAAATCCAGCTGAATGCAGAATGCAGGCAGATTTTTCCCCATGTTCAAAGCTCACCACCTCATCCTCTTCAAACAAGTTTCAAAACATGTTGTAGAAATCAGTGATGCAGCAAGAAAAATTTGGCATCAAAATGATCACCATTTCCTTCAGTAGGGTGCTCCCTACCTGTGCCATGGCCTAAGAAAACATGCAGTTGCTTCACATGAAGCACGTTGCTGAGGCTCGATCCATCCATTTTGGGCCCTCAATGACCTAAAAAAACGCCCACCTTGCCGACTTACATCAATCACCCGAAAGAGAATGAGAGATTATGGAAATGGTGTTACTTGTAAAATGGAAGCCAGCCACTAAGAACTATGACAGAGCTCAAGTTTTCCAGAAACCGAAGTCCTGCTACCATCTTCGCCAAGAATGTAGTGTGTGGACCGCGTATAGAGCAAGCTGCAGCGCCTATGCTGAATCCTCCGATGCCTAGTTTGACTGCAGATGAAGCGCAAGAATTCACAAACAATGTCATTTTCATGCCTTATTGAATATCAAGAATGTAGTTTGATATGAACATTTCATTCAAAAAGGGAAAGAAGCCTTACCATCACAAGGCTCTCTTGAAAAGATCTGTGCAATGAGTGCAGCTGTTTCATTCAGTCCTTGTGAATCGGGAGACGTATCTTCCTCAGATACGTCTCTTGGATCAAACCCTGTGGATAGACATATCAATAAGGGAAACAGTAGATAACAAATTAACAATGGTTAATACAACAATATAAGGAAAAATCACCATTTGTCATGGAAGAATGATGATGATGATGATGATGAGAAAATGATAAGAGATTGGACAAGTATGTATCTACAAGCGCGACCAGGAAGTCTAGCAAATATAGGAACGGGGCGAGTAGGGGCAGTAGGGCAGATCCACTTCACCTACATGATGTTTTGTGTAAAATGAGATCATTAAATTATCAACCTTATACACCATGATAGGTTTAATCTATGCATGAACCTTACATTGGAACAGGAAGCTTCCCAAGATCTCTGCCCATCTGCAAGAAAACAGATAGTGAGATTTAATTGTCTATGAAACTAACCTCTTCCAATTAGGCTAATTTGCTATATCTAGATATTCAAATAAATTCTAAAAGTTGTTCATACTCAATCTTACAATCTAAAGCATGATCATGCAAGAAAAATTTATTACTAACGTGACGAAATCCGGTTGCTCAATCAAGTTGAAAACATAGTAGCTTATTCATATAAACCACCAGATTTCAAGAAATTAGCTAACACAAATTTAAGGCTAATTAGACCAAATCAAGAGAATGAAAGTCTGAAAAGTTCAAAATCCTCAGCCCTCATCCTAATTCTGCAGGTGACAGTGTTTTACGCGATTCACTTCAAAAAATTCAGATAGTAACATACCGCGCTTGAGGTCTTGGAAGCATATCCAATAAGGATTCGGTTTTCAATCCACATAATACATAAGTTACAGAAACAGAATTATAGAAAGATGAAGAAGAATCCATTGGAAAGATCAGAATTTGAACAATAATCTTGAATCCATCAAATTTACCAAAACCTCCCCTTGATCACCAATCAATTGTTGGAAACTAGTTGGGTGCACACATTTCAGATTTGATGCAAAGAATGGCTCACATAATCTTCCCAAACTCGAAACAGAAGAACGAAGCAATGAAGAAGCCATCATACATAGAACCGCTATCACCAAGGCCATGTAGCCATACTATTGTTGCCTGGTGTCTCCCTTTTGGCATTTTTAAACATGAGTTGGTCCAAACTGCAATGCCGTTGCATAGTTTTGTCGGCCTTTAACATTTAATAGACAATGATTAAACATATATTGCGCAGCATTCCTAATTGATCCAAAATTAAAAACAGAACACCCAAGTTCAGAGACAACTGCATCACACATGTCAAAATAAATGAAGGTAAAATATTAAACCACACCCCTTGGAGAGCTAGAGGTAGCCATATCTTGATACTAATGATAAGATTTCCCCTGCAATGAATAGAATCACAGTTAGCATGCCATACTAATACCCCAAAACACACACACATACTGCGTGAGAATTCTTCCCAAAAGCAGTAAAGGACTATCATTCAAGAACTGTTGAATGGCCATCTCTTCTAGTTCTAAATAGTGTTAAACTCATAAAACACACACACAACTCGTGTAAAAGCGTGTAAACTGGTAAAGATTGAATTTTTTTTACGTTCATCAAACGTCCCCTCACGTTTTCATGCATGTGAGAATGTTGGGACATGGAAATGCGATGGTAAAATAACCACCTCATGCGGAAAAACGCAATCTTTTCGTTTTCCTCATGATTTTTTTCCCCTTTTGGTGCGTCTAATTTTAAAAAGCTTTGGCATCCACTACTAACCTGGCGTTTTCTAGAGTCGTAGAGGCGCTGAAAGCAACCCAAAAAGTGGCAATGCAGAATCACCTGAAATCGAAGAAGAAGAAGTAGGAGAGAGAGAGAGGTTTTTGGTGTGTTGGAAGTGGGAAAGTGTGGAGCCTTGTGTTTTGATAGTGGATTCGGTATTTATATATCGCGAGCCGGGCTAACGAACTCAGCTAATATTCTTACTGGCTATTTCCACATGTCGATTGCTCATTTGCTCCAAAACCAACCCTAATTCTCATAAACGTTCTTCTTTCTACGCTTGCTGTTTGGTAGTATTAGGAATTAAGCATACATAATCAGCTCTCTCCCAAAATAGTGTTTCCTCTCTAATCCAAGGGGGGATTGAATTTAGACAATTTCATTGTTAGAATTAGAATCATAAAATTCGTCAAAAATGAGACTCTCTTACTAATATTATACTTACTATATACACATGCACCTATATATTAACATGGAATTGAATAAAACCGACCTAAATGTACAGTAAGTGGTCCCCATTGCTCTTTGAATAATTCTACACAATATAAATGTCGTAGTCGCGCTAAATTCTTTAATTTTTTACTTGCTTGATACTCTTAGTTTTCACATTTGAAAAATATATACATTTGAAATTATCACTACATTTAAAGGCGTTCTTCAACAAGAAAATAACTGCAGGCAGACAATTCGATCATTTGGTTAAAAACTGCATGATTATGCAAACGTTGCAGTGGAAAAAAAAAACTGGAGTCAAGGAGAAATTAAGCTTAGCAATGACAAAGACTTCCAATTTCCTAACATTGGGCAAAAATTTGAACAGTTTCGACATAGAGAGATTGTTTCCCATTTAAAGCCCACATCTCTTCAGCTCAAGTCTAGAAATACCATTTGTTCCATACACACAAGACGCTAGCTAGCCTTCGTTAAGTATCGCTACGAGTTCCCAATATTTCAACAAAACTACTTGTATAATTAACTCGAGATCACACAACGTAGCAACTCGAAATCAATCGCGATCGGAATCGGGGGAGCCGTCGCCGTAGGACACCAGGCCTGTCTTGCGAGGGGGGCTTACCGGACGGACGACCTGGAGCTACCCTTCTCCACGCGCTTTGGAGATTCTGAAACCCGTGGTGATCGTGATGCCGATGGGCTCCTGCTTGGGGAAGGTGACCTCCGCCTTTCAGGACGTGGTGGTGAGCCACGGTACCTTTCCACAGGGGACCGACTGCGAACAGGGCTCCGGCTGCGGCTGTAGCGACGGCCACGGTAGCGTACTGGACTTCGAGAGGGACTCGGACTGCGGGTCCTACTTCTCCTACCCCTGTATCTGCACAGTTTCAGCAGGAACTTGAGAATTAATATATAAAACTATAAAAGGAACAAGTGATAACAAATACAAACCTTGGGGGTGTTCTGGCTCGAGGCGGGCTCCTGAAACGCCTAGGGGACCTTCTGTAATTTGAGTATCTACCAGAATTCAATAAAAGAGAACATTAAGCAAAAGAATAATATTCTCGAGTCTAGAAATTACAAGTAGAAAGTGTTCCTCACCGGTCACGGTTACCACCATAACGATACCTAATAGGAGACCGTTCAGGAGAGCGACTCCGGTATCGCCGGACAAATGAGTATCGGTCACTAAATCCCCTTCCTCTTCTAATGCGTTTAGGTGATCCATCAACAGAAGGACTTCTCGACGAGCTCCTACGACGATCAGAGACAGGTGACCTAGCCCGGTGGCCTGCGCTTACTGGACTCCCTGAGAAGCTGCGGCGATTGGTCCTTCTAGGTGCCCTGGCTGGACCTGGACTAGGGCTTCTCCTAACGGGGACCCTACCAGAGCTTCTGCTGACACTTCTATGGGTCAATCGAACTGGGCTCCTGCTTATGCTCCTTCGAGAAGGTCTGCCCGAGCTCCTGCTTGGACTTCGCCGAGAAGATCTCACAGGACTGCGACTAACTGATTTCAATGGTGATCTTCTGGATGAGGTTTCTTGCCGGGCTCTGGGCCACTCTTCCTCTTTGCGGAGAACCGGTGGCACTTCTACTTCTACTACGACTTTGTTGAGAATGAGACCTAGCTGGTGGGCTCACGCTGGCAGTCCTCCTGTTGCTCCGTGCTGGACTCCTGCTGCTGCCATAATATTGTGGGCTTCTACTGCCACTAGGACTCCTACTCCTGCTCTTTTTTGCACCAACAATAGGACTTTTGCCAGCATTTCTGGGACTGAGGCTCATGCTCTTACTCATGGATCTTCTAGGACTTAAGCTTTCGACTTCTGCCAATTAGAGATCCAATAAATCACAAGTTTTTAGAGGATAAGCATAAAAATATGCGGACAACAATTAAAGGGATATAGACCTAGATTTGCTTGGAAGATCATCCAATACATCAGGGTGCCTATCAGCAGCTCTGTCAGATCCGATTCCTACTCCAGTTCCATTACTTTGATGGTCTCCATTTTCCCTTGGGAACTCACCCTCTTCCTTGTCAGACAAGTCTGCCTCCCCTTTTTTATGATTAACTTTTGAATTCTCTCGCGCAAGAGGCGATTGATTTCCTTCAGGGGAGATGGAACATTACAACAGTAAGAAAGAGTACTTTCAAGAAGGAAAAAGACTTCGCAGAGGTAGTCGTTATCTAACCAGAGGGTTTATACTTCCCATCAGAAGCACCAACTGCAGCATCATCTTGAGAGCTACTTCCAGATTTAATCTCGTTCTCGCTATCAGAAACACTACTCCTACAATATATTC
Source organism: Salvia miltiorrhiza (assembly GCF_028751815.1). Classification (NCBI taxonomy): domain Eukaryota; kingdom Viridiplantae; phylum Streptophyta; class Magnoliopsida; order Lamiales; family Lamiaceae; genus Salvia; species Salvia miltiorrhiza. Next base: position 374,273 of record NW_026651554.1, read on the forward strand.
CACAAGACAAAAATAAATAAACAGAGACCACCAAACAGTTCCTGCTGCCACTAACAGCTTGAAGTCCAGATATGCGTACTCAGTGGTCATCCGTCATCACAGCAGGTAACCATAGCTACTAAGATTAGAGGATAATAATAGAAAAATTAGTCCTTTGGACTTTAAGAAGATATCGTTAAGGAGGTCAAAATTTATAATCTACCAATGTAATTGGCACACAGGAATATCATTTCCAATTTGGAGAGCTAAGCTTACTTAACTAGCTAGACATAAATAAACACCCAGGAGATAAAAGAGTACAGCCTCTAAGGTGCAACAAATCATACTGCTAACCTTTTTAGATTTACGTTTTGACTTTTTATCTCGCCTCTTTCGTCGCTTTTCATGTCGCCTATCCTTTTCTCTTTGCCACGCCTATGTTTGTCCCTCTTAGATCTCTTTCGTTTCTTGTGCTTATCATCACTTGAAGAGCTAGAGTCACTTAAGGAGGAAGCATCTGAGTCAGACTCACTATCAGATTCTGAAGAGTCCGTATCGCTTTCTGATGAGCTATCAGATTCAGAACTGTAATATCTTCTTCTTTTCCTCCTCTTCTTTGATGACTTCTTGTGCTTCCCCTTGCGTTTTACCTCGTTTTTATATTCATCAATTGCATCCTTTCCCATTTTCAACTTATTTCCCCTCTTTTTTATCTGTAGACTCCAAAAATCAGTTTTGCATAAGTGGAGCAGTAAAAACAATGAAAAGGACGTCCAGCAGGAAGTTGAAAGATGCGTCAAAAACATATAATAATGCTAGGTAGCAGAGCACCTTGCCACAGCTCAAATCAGTACGAGGCTCCCATTAATAATAAATAATTATATATAAACCTGAAACAGGTTAGCTTCCTACCATCACATAGTTCTCCAGAATTGACAATTTTCACAGTCACGGTAGGTTTTCCCTCATCATCACCAACATTTTCCATCTTCTTCAGCACCTCATGTCCTTTCACAAGTTTACCAAAGACAATATTTTTCCTGTTGATCACACAAACGACAATTAATTAAGGGTAACATTTATGGAAAAACTATGGAAAAACAGTATGAACGTCACTACAAAGTATATACGGTTGTCCTTATAAATTCTTATCAATCGCACAGAGTAATCACAATTTTTATGTGTGAGGAAAATACATATTTCACATTCAGTTCCATAGGAATTTGGATTTAGAAAAAAGAAATCTTATTATCTGCATAAAAATATGTAGTATAAGAGCCACATCAGATGCTCAGCCCACATTAAAGGAGTTTCTACAGCATTTGGAACACTTAGGTAGGCAGATAAATTTTAACTTTATCAGACTATTTAAGTAAAACATACAGATATACGTGGAGGATGAGCAAGAGATATAAAACATGCCACATATGAACTGCAGCAATATCTCTATATTTAAATACTCACTACCTACTCTGCACCTTAAGAGAGAATCATGTATTTTCATTTCAAGAATTAACAAGTACCCAGAAAAAATAGTCCAACATTTGAAAGAATAGAATAAAAACCTATCAAGGTGATGATCAGCCTTAAAGGTGATACTGAAGAGAGAGCCTCGCTCATCACGATCAGCAATAGCCATAGATAACAAACCAGGGCCATCATGTCTCAGTTTCGGGGACTCATCTGGAACACATAAAACAGTTTTAGAAGCATTTCCTGTTCAATACTGGAAAGTTACGTAACAAGAATTCTTATACACATACCCTATATGAAAATGATGTATGGAAATGAAAACCGTAAGCAGGGCACAAATTTAAAATTGAGCAGCAATATTTAGACAAGGAAAGCAACGTGGGGCACCACAAAATTTCTATGCAACCTCAACCCCATAGCAACATGCCTAAACAAATCAATGCACCAAACCAAAAGTAATATGCACATATTGGCAATTTTTACACTTTGATCAGAAATAATATACACATTTTATAGACACACGAGAGTTTTGACTCCTCCAGATGCAATCCAATAATCCATGTGACATTGCATCTGAGAAAATAGCACTAATTCATTATTGCATCTAAAGCAGTCACATTTTGTAACGAGCATATAATATGGAATTAAATGAGCTGCAAAGATCTATTTTGGTCAATCAGAACTCCTCACCGGGGCAGACAGATATCTAGGATTCCGCACAAGTGAAATGATTATAACCAGGCAAAAGATGTTTCATCACTGATCATAATTTTATTTATGTAACTTATAATCTCATGTATGCTATCAAGAATAATGTTAAGGGACTAAGGTATTAGTTTGAGAGAGAAGATATTTTGAAATGGCAATTGTTAATGACAGAAAGTTAAGCCCTGATTTTGTTTATATTTGAAATTAGTGCAGAAAGAGTAGCATCAGAACTTTAGATGAGAAATATTTGTAAATGAGAAGTTACTCGGTATAGATCCTTGGATGGATTCCACAGAGAACTTCTGGCTAGTGCCAGTTTTCACTCTCTTTTAGTTTTTTCGTCCCTCTTTTCTACTGCTTTTCTTATCTGTATTATTCAATCAAATTAACTCATATTATCCATTTAGCAATGAGACTACATCTAATTCATCACCAGCAATGTGAAAAAGAGACCAAGAATGCCAGGATATCAGCAAAATTTAAGAAACATAAAATATAGATTAATAACATAATTTCCATGTTCAGAACATAATGTCTGCTGTCAGACATCAATCAAAATAGAACATGATTAGATGGTTGGATCAGCAATGCTATCATTACAGAGTTGAAAAGCAAAAGAGATGCAGCCATCTAAGGGTATACAAGAACGGTAGATAATAGATTTAAAGTCTGTCCTCACAATAGCAACATCATCATAGCAGATTAAACAGCACACAAGCTAAAAAAACCATACCCATAGTATCAAATATCATGTTTCAGTCATCCCAACATATTCTGCATTTAAAATAGGAAACTACAGTTCTATGTTGGATCACCATTCAGGTCAATAGTCTGATCCAATTTGGCCAGCTTCAAAAACAATAACATAAGGCTAATGGTTCGACCTGGCTTCAAATTTCAAGATCACACAGCCCACAGAAGTTGGGAATGATCGCCAAACAAATTAGATTCTACATCACCTAGAGTTTGCAGTAAATGGCTAGTAGCTTGTATGCATGCACAAGCATCGGACCAAGGTTAAGCAACTCAAATAATCATTTTGCATTAGTTCTCATATCATTACTTGGCATGATGCTGAACAGCAGTCATGTCAGTCCTCAACCAAGTACAATAATCTAAAGGTTTGACGTATGATAACGCTTAAAAGGGGATTAACATAAGTTAGGAACATTGTCTGGAATCTGGAAACTTGTAAACCAAGTCGTATGTTCCATAAGATTCAAAATATACGCCAAACAATGCAGGCAAGAACATTTACATTCCCTACCATATTAAGAGAAAACAATTGTTCTCATTTGAACTGAAGCTCCAATGCAGCGAGAATAAGGTCAAAGTCATCCCCAACCTTCACAGGCAATAGAAAGGAAATCCATATGTTCTCAAGACAAAAAAGTTGATAAAAGAAAAACATGTGCAAGTGCTATGCCTGTCTCTCTGAACTAGTAGATGCAAATATTAATATCAAAAGTGTCAGATATACATGGCTTATTCCAAGTATGATCAGTTCTCATGAGATGATAAACTATAAAAATAAAAGGTGAAACCAAAGAATAGTTTCATACCTGGAAACTTTCCATCATATATACTTTCCCCACATTTACCTGCAAAGTTAATTAGATTCAGCTCAGGCATACTCAGAGAGAACGGTGGCAAGTATAACGTCAATGCCCACATATAACTTACCATCTTTCCTAAGAAAGTCCCCTCCCTGCAAAATAGTTTAAGGCTGTCAAACATTATAACTACAAAAACAGTGCATTTGGTGCTTTTTAAGCAAGTTTCAGTAAATCATAAAAATGGACAATTCAATAAGTACAACCTTAAAACTATATCACAAGAAATGCAGTCGTGACCATCAGCCCTGTCACAGGATAAACAAGGATAACTGACTAAAACACAAAAGCCACTTCTCATTTATGGCCAACCAATAAAATGGCCAGAGCATATACATCATATAGAATAGAGCTCATGTCTTTAAGCATATGATAGAAAATTTTCAGAAAGTAGATGACATACCTGAGCCACATATCCTTCAATAATACGATGGAAAAATGTTCCTTTATAGTGTAGTGGTTTTCCGGTTTTAACACTAACACCTTTTTCTCCTGAAGGAATGTAGAAAGCGAAAATGAGGTCAAGAATAAGAAATATACCACGCTCAATATAGGATTAATGAACTAGATTGGAGAATCAAACAGGAGACGTCTCAAGAAAACTTATGAACGCATTGTTTGACAATCCGGTGATAGCAGCCTCATGACTTCACGTAACCCATCAATCATGAAAGGTCAATGGGTTGAGGAAAGATATGGGAAGTTACATAAGGTAAAGAAAAATCAGGACCCATGTATGTTCAAGTTTAGGAGTAATGGAGTATGATATGCAATGCATATAATGGTGTAAATTACCAGTGCAAAGTGCGCGGAAATTTTCACAAGTCTTGGGAGCAACATCAGTGAATAGCTGCATTGCACCAATGACATTGGATTAAAACATCAGTTTAGTCAAACAAACAGCAATATATGGTGAAATATAATGTGAATTTGGTAAGCTTGTACCAATGAATTCATTGGGCTGTAAAAGTTACCTCGAAAACCATCCTCTCATAAGGATCTCCATCGATTGAGACATCCAAGAATACTAGCACTTTCGTCTTACTCATTTTTACACACTCCAGCTTCTCCAGCTCACACTGATTTTAACAACACAAATCAATGTCAAATCAAAACACATGACTAAAGAAGTAATTGCAGCATTAATGTGAAGATCATTCTTCTTGTCAAAACAGTTAGCAAAAATCCTACAGCCGCTCAGATCCAAAATTGGGTAAAGGTAAAGTTCCTCCAACATTGTTAGGATTTTCATGATATAAAAGCTTACATCACAGTCATCATGGAAATTCCTAACCAAGTGAATGATCCTACGAATATTTCGAGAAAATGCTCAATAATTAACTACATGCAGATGACAATGCAATAAATCACAGAAGAAAACTCAAATTGCATCGATAGGCAAACAGAAAGAACAATAACAAATCAATAAACATACTGAAACCCTAAACCCTAATAAGAATACTTGTAGCTTAATGCAACACCGAAAACCAAAGCAAATTATTCCAAAATCAACTCTATGCATGACGACAACACCAGCAATCTAAATTTGCGAGAAAACAGAAAAATGTTTGCAACATAAACTTCAATTATACCTCGAAATCCCAAACGGAGAACCGAAATAAGAAACAATCAACAAAATTACACTACAGCATGAATTCAGAGTGTCGAACGAAGAACGAGGAGCATCCAGTAGAATTTGTGCTAGGGTTTTGAGCCCTTGCCAAGCGGTGCAGCTGACAGAGCAGCTCCTCTCCACAGAAAATGTGTCTGGGTGTGGGTGTGTGAAAGAGAGAGTGTGTGACTGTGTGTTTGCGTTGGGTGTGTGCGTGCCTCTGTGGCTGTGGAAAGAAAAACCTAGACCCTTTACTCTCTACTTTATTCTTTAATTTTTATTTTAGGGCCCGTTTGATATTGGGTTATAGCCTGTATAAGTTAATTTATTCCAGATTTATGCTGTGTTTGCTATCCTATTAGGCTTATGCGAATGGCCCAGGTTTAATAAAGGGCCCGGTCTTAATTTGCAAGAATAACCCCGTCTAATAATACCTCCTCCCCCATCCTATAACTTTTATCCTGCGAATCTAGATTACATTTTTGCTACCCTTCTCGCGAATTTCGATGAGAATTCTGCCCTAGCTTCTCACCGCCTCCATCGTTTCCCATACCATTTGCGACTACAGTTTTGGGGGAGAAAAATTTCAAAGGCAATTGACGGACGCCCATCGGAAATCTGGACACAGCGGGACAGCAACATCGGTGAATCAACGTCGTCTTCCGGAACAGGTCAGGCCTAGCTCTTCAACCCCAATTTTTTGTTCGTCTGTTGTTTTTCGATTGTTGTTGTTATTTTTTCGCCAAACTGAATGCCGATTCGTCGATGGTTAAAATGAAAAATCGATGATGCATAAGGTTCAGAAAGTGATTCTCACCCAATTCTCGAATTATTGTATTTTAAAAGATTGATAACTCATCTATTGTAATTAAAAAACTCAGCTTTGAAGATTATGCTGCTTACACCCATTTGCACTAGAGGGTTGTCATAAGGGATCTGTGTTAATATGCTTTCATGTTATAAACTTATACACTCATAAATTAATCAACATAAAATGCATGTGCAGAGACCTCCATTGTGTTAATCATATTGATATGATTTATGTTAGTTAGATCCAGTTTTTATCTCTTGTTTCCTATAACAACATCTGACGCAACTTAAATCTTTCCTGATGTTGAAAATGACAGCTATAGCTTTAAGATTCAGAATGTGA
>NW_026651555.1:300000-416785 GCF_028751815.1 Salvia miltiorrhiza
GAATTGGTGATGGAGATATAAGGTGGATTTGGTGAATGGAGAGATAAGGTGGTTCTTGGAGTGGATGGGGGAACTAATTACTAACATCTAACATGACTTTGCCCGATAAAAAAAAACTAATAATAATGCAATCGGATCCCCAAGAGACACCAAGCAGTGCGACCTCTTGTGTGTGAACAGTGATTGTGTGTGAACAGTGAGGTCTCGGGTTCAAACCCCACTGCTCCCCCTCCCCAACTCCCCCAAATCAAAAAAAAAAAAAAAAAAAAATGCAATCGGAGAGGTGACCAAGTGAGTCTACTAATAACAAAATACTAGTATAACTAGAGATATAAGTGAGAGGAGGTAGCTTCTGACTTGTGAGTTTGTCGACTAGTTTACACACTAATTAAAATTATTACATTTATCAACAATTTGCAATAATCCAATTTTTTAATAAAAAAGTTATTTTTTTTCTTTTCTACATATACAACTTATAATTAAATTTAATTCTATAATTTTTATATTTTATTAATGATCCATTTCATCCTAAACATATTTCATTTTCCTGTTATTTATTATTGTATTTTAAATAACAAAATATCAAGTGACAATTTTCCATTTGATAAAGAAAGTTATTAGATGAGTTGGTCTACATCATTCTCATACAAATATTTATTCATTTTAAAATATTTTATTTTATTTTATCAATTTTTTTGTCTTATTCTACGAGATTGTTAATAATGATAGCTTAAGTAAATTCAAAATTCAAATCCAAGATTACATATGAATTTTTAGGTTTTTCTCATAGTCTCACGCACACAAAGGAGATGGTCTCTCCTTTGATCTACTCGATATTTTTTGTGCGTATTTATTTGGGTCATGGCTATCATTGAAAGTAGGGTTGGTAATCGGTCCAGTTCGATTATAACATAATCGATTTTTCAGGTGAGGTCTTATCCATTCCACCAACTTATAACTTATGTTTATTTAGAACAAACAATAATTTTATAAAAACTTGTAACTTTATATTTAAAAAAAAAAAAAGAACAACTCTAATAATGAAAGGAAAAAAATCTATATCACAGTTTAATTAACTAAAACAATAAGGGAACATGATGAACTATATCACAATTTAAGCAACTTATGAAAGTGAGTGACCAATACTCTAGAATTTGTTTCGTAAATTGTTTCGAATTTATAAGCATCATGATTAATACTCTTCACATGAAAGGGAAAAATTATATAGCACATGTTTGATGTTTCGTAAGTTGTTTCGAATCAGTTTAAGCAAATTTATAAGTTGTTTCGAATTTGTTTTCACCTACTCTTAATTTCTTTTAATTAATTTATAATTAAATAAATGTATAAATTATTTAATTATATCTAAACCGGTTAATTCGGTTTAACCGACTGGTTACCGATTAAATCGATTAACCGCTTAACATAAAATTCACTAACCGATAACCGAACCGAACCGAAAAATTTATGTTATCGGTTAACCGATTAACCTATTTTTCGGTTCGATTAATACGGTTATAACCGAATAACCGGAACCGATTTACCACCCCTAATTGAAAGTATTTACCTGGTGTCTAAATTTAAAATTAGATCAATAATATTCACTCCACCCACAATAAATGTTTTCCAACTTTTTAAGTACAAGTTTTAAGAAATATTAGGTAAGTGTGTTGTGAGTGAAATTTGGATTCCACATTAAAGATATTATTATGAAACAATGTTTAAAAATATGTAATGAAAGAATGAAGTTTGAGTCTCATATTAATAAATTATGTTGTGAGTGGAGTTTGGAATCCACATTAAAAATATATTATTATGAAATAGTGTTTAAAAATATATAGTGAAAGAATGAAGTTTGAGTCCCACATTAATAAATTATGTTGTGACTGAAGTTTGGTATCCATATTAAAAATATTATTATGGTATAGTGTTTAAAAATGTGTGATGGGAGAGTGGAGTTTGGGTCCCACATTAGTTCATTATGTTATGGGATAGTGTTTAATAATGAAAATGGAACATTTTTTTGTGGAGGTGGTCTCCTGTGCACTCGAGTGTACCGTACATCCGGGTTGTACCCGACCCGAATTCTAATCCAGTTGGACTATCCTAACTCATTTTTTTCTTGAAATGACACAAACACTTTTTTTTATCAGTAAAAAACAGTCTATTCATTAAAATGGGTACCAGAGATACCACATTGAATCAACCATATATTACAAAGGAGAGCAAGTCATTTGTACACCAAGATGACAAGTTCATCTCCTTGTTTAAAATCACAAAATTTTTGTTCCAACACCACAACCTAACTTTAATCTCCATAACAGTGCTATTGATATCCCATGTCTTACCTTCGAACCTACATTCATTCCGTCTCTTCCAAAGTGTCCAGATGGTACATACCCAAATCGCCTTGTCGAACTTCCCGATCTTCTTCCCTGTTCCGGATCTTGCGAACATGTTGAAATGCATTCCAATCGATTGCGGCCGGGCTGTGCTAGTTCCCAGCCATTTTTGGAGCTCGTTCCACACCGCCTCTACTTTCTTGCAATGAAGAAAAATGTGGTTAGACGACTCACTTTGAAGCTGGCACGCGTTGCACTTGGATTCTTCATCTCTCAGGATTACGTTCCTCTTCCTCAAGTTTTCACAAGTCGGAATTCTATTCTCAGAACTCTCCAAGCTGTAATTTTTTCTTTGTGAGTAGCAGGAGTTCCTCTTCCTCAAGTTTTCTTTGTGAGTAATTTTTTCTTTGTAATTGTTTTGCTCTTTTTTTTTATGTTCTGAACTCTTGGGTACTCCTGGTACCTCATCTTTTTATAATTGATTTCTCTTGCCTGATCAAAAAAACAAAAGGAGTTGTCCACACCTCCAAAAAAGCCTCCCTATCTGTGCGTGGTGACGGGTTCACGTTTTTGGATGACTTAATGGATCCAACACCAACTATCTTCACCACCTGCACACGGAGCACATGGAGTAACAAAGGTCGTTAGTTGATTGACTGCCTCACCTTCTCTCTCGAACAATTCCTGTCTCCATTTCATCTCCCAAACCCAGACTCCGTTTTTCCATTTCCCCCAATCACCAATGCAAGCTTCCTTATTGGCGCTAAGTTGGAATAATCTAGGGAAAACAAACTTAAGTGGTTTCGACCCCAGCCATCTATGACACTAACACTAACATAATTTTGGAATGACACTAATACTATTTCAAAAATATCAATAACACTATTTTGTTTTAAAAATGACACTATTTCGAAAATATCAATTGGATTAGATTTAGGTCAGGATCCGAGTCGGGTATGATCCGTGTGTACCGTACTCCCTAGTGTACATGAGATTTTGTGTTTTTTGTGAACGTATTGAAATGACAAAAAAAGAACATTGATCGTGGACTGATAGAGTAAATTCTTAATCATCAACCCCAATATAAATAAATTAAAAAGTCAAGTAAAGTAGACCCAATTTCTAGGGTTTTGACTACTATCTTGCTATATAATTTTATCATTGTTGCAAACCTCCCTCTGCGCCTATCTTATCCAAGCAGTAAAGAAAGAGAGATTTGGAATAGCGCACGAAAATGGTGCAGCGACTCACTTACCGGAAACGCCATAGCTACGCAACCAAATCCAATCAACACAGAGTTGTCAAGACTCCTGGTAATTTTTTAATTTTTTTTCGAATCATTTTTCCCATGATTTACTCTGTTGTCGTTTCTTCACGATTTTGTTGTTGTTGTTTCCTCGATCAAATTAGGAGGGAAATTGGTGTACCAGACCACGAAGAAGAGAGCTAGCGGACCCAAATGTCCCGTCACCGGCAAGAGAATCCAAGGGGTATTTGCTTAGATGCGATTAATCCATTTGTTTATCAATTTTTTTTCTCAATTAATGCTATGATTATTGGAAATTAGGGCAAAATGATGGATATTTATTTTACATGCTAATTCGGTAAATGGATTTCACTTCCTCTCCTGCAGTTAATTGTAGTTTTATGGTTATATTGTTGCGAGATGATTATCTTAAATGCTTTGTGATCCTTGTGTGTCAGCTTGAGCTCTTTCAAACTTAAACTCATGTACTGCCTTGGTTATTCTTGGTGGGTAGTTTACACTAGTTCAGTTACGGTTGTTTACGAGTCGTGAAGTTGATGATTCCATATGGATATGGTTTAACTATTATGTAGAATTTCGACATGCGAAGATAAGTTGTTGATGGGAATGGGTATGTCATGTTACTTTACATAAGATTGGGGCTCAATGGTCTACGTATGACAAACAAGACTTTGCTTACTTCCATGATGTTTTCGTTGTTGGTAATGTACTTGTTGCCTTCATCTGCCAATCTTTTCTTCTTTTCCAATTCATACTTGTGGAAATGAGTAATGAGTTTTTAAAAAGGTTATTGATCGATGATCTCAGTTATGCCTTTTGTCATGAAACTGGTGTTATATCGACTTAATGTTCTTCCATTTTTCCTCGTCACATTTTTCTTGATGCACATTTCTTGTATTGTGAAGATACTAATGTTCTCCAGCATATTGTAGATGCCACTCTTTTTAGGGATTGACTGCATTTCTTTCCGAACTGCCCTAGTTTGTGAATAATTCTTGAAGTGGCTTATCATTTGATAAGAAGTTATCTATTCCATGTAACTTGGAAGCTATTTGATTTTCATTCAATTTGGGGGCATGTCAGAGAGATGAATTATGAATTTGTGTTCTCCTTCAGATTCCTCATCTTAGACCAGCGGAATACAAGAGGTCTAGGTTATCCAGAAACCGCAGGACTGTGAACCGTGCTTATGGTGGTGTATTATCTGGAAGTGCAGTGAGGGAGAGGTTCGTTTCACTTCCGATCTGAGATCTCATTGTTTTCCAGAACCATCTTTTGTAATGCTGAGACCAATTAATTGAATCTTTTCCATTTCTACTAGGATTATCCGGGCCTTCTTGGTGGAAGAGCAAAAAATTGTGAAGAAGGTTTTGAAGATACAAAAGGCAAAGGAGAAAACAGCTGCAAAGAGCTAAACTTAATGCAATGCTAAGCAGATTGCCCTATCATTATATATTTGCTTAAGTTTTACCTATGATGATGTTGAAAATGATTTCAAATGGATTAGTTTGGTTCACCAGTTTAGAAATATATCATCCGCCGACACAATATTTCATCGTTTTTGAATGATTATTATGCTCAAAACTGGATAAGCACTGTGATGCAACTTTTGTGTTCTCTATTAAAGCAGCGGCTCCTTCATCGTTGTATATTTTCTTTTGGCGTTGTTTGCTTTGAAAATGTGCTTAATTTTGCTGTTATTTGGGGGATAATTGTTTCAGTTTAATAAATTTTCCTGCTTGTACATTTCTCTCTTTGGGTTCTGATTCTACTATTTCAGAATGCGTTTTAAGATTATTTACCTTGAAATTTTTAAAGTTTGGTAAATTTTGCAAATACATCATTTTTAAATTGTATCAAATTTTTACAGCAATTTTTGACCTATTTGTTGTTAAGATATTGCCAATGTTTTGGAAAAAAAAAATTAAGTCGTAAATCTCTGGCTGGAGTATGCTGAAATGGCGTCTTTTTTTGGTGTCGATTAAGCCAATTTGATGAAAATCGACAAGATTTCATAATTTTTTTAGCCAATTATCTGCATGCCTACATTCATTTGGAGATATTTGAACACGAAAAATATTTATCGATAGAGCCTTGCAAATGATTTTTCTGTCAGCTCATTGACATTGGTTTTTCCATTTTGTGGTTAGTGAGAAAGCTTGCTTCTTGGATTTTCAATGAAACTGGCAATGATTGGTAAGTAGAGTTATTATAAGAATTATAATAAAAGGATTGGGGCTAATGCTTTTCTCTTTTAATTTTTTTTTTTGATCAGTAAAGTAAAATTTTTATTGAAAGAAAAGGGATCAAGGCATCAGGAATGCCAATCAAAACAATAAAACAAGTTTAAAATCTTTGGAACACCAAGAAGTAAAAGGAATCCCTAACTCCACGATTTTGTAGGCCTCGTTCCAGCTCCAAAGTCTCCCCTTAATCTGTAAGACAAGTCTATCAATATCTCAAGCCTTGTCCTGAAAACGACTACCATTCCTGCTTTCCCAGAGCAACCACACTGTTCCCACCCACAAAGCTTTAAGCAGTCTTCTTTCTCTCTTCTTTTTTCCAGCCGCAATGAAAGAAATGAAGTGTTGAAAGATATCTCTCGGAATTGCCGTTTTGATGTCGAGCCATTGAAAGATCTGGTCCCACACCGCCGCTGCTTTCGGGCAATGGAGGAACATGTGTTCCGTCGTTTCCTCACTAGAAACACATGCATTGCACCATCTCTCCTCCACGCTGATCTGGACATTTCTTCTACTCAAATTATCACATGTTGCCAATCTGTTTCTAAGACATCTCCATGCCGTCACCTTGGCTTTATTTGGTGTTGGGGCCTTCCAAACCTTTGCCATCTCCAAAGGTAAAACTTGTTGGTCCTGTCTTGTTTTTGCCACAATTTCATATGCCGACTTGATTGTGAAGCATCCATCTGTTGTCACATTCCAGTTCCATCTGTCTGTTTCATCTACACAAGGAGCAAAATCAGCAATCACCAACCGGAGATCCTCCACAAGCCCTTTCTCCCTCTCCCTTAACTCCCTCCTCCACTCCACCCTCCAAACCCACGACCCTCCCTCCCAAAACCTGCTTTCACCAACCAGCCTTTTTTTGTCCAGGCTCAAATTATACAATCTCGGAAACACAAACTTAAGGGGTTTGTCTACCGCCCACACATCCTCCCAGAAGCTGGTCTCAAGTCCATCCCCAATTCTTCGCCTCAAATTATTGATGAACCACCGATCTCTCCTTCCTCCTCCCTTATCCACAATTTTTTGCCACCACCCTTTCTGTCCACCTCTTCCCGCCACCGAACATTCTCCCCCTTTCCCCCACACTAGCTCCCCATAAAGCGATTTGATCACCCTTACCCAAAGAGCTTTCCCCTCCCCCAAAAACCTCCAGAGCCATTTACTTAACAGCACCTGATTGAGCCAATCGATATTCCGGAACCCCAGACCTCCTGAATCCTTGTTGAGACACAAGGCATTCCACTTAAACCAAGTGATAACCCCCGTCTGTGTACCTCCTCCCCACAAAAATTTTGAGAACAGTGAATTAAGCTCCTTACTCACTGCTTTAGGTATGAAAGCGAGGGATAATTGATAGACCGGGATGGATTGCAAAACCGACTTGACTAGAGTAATTCGTCCTGCCAGCGAAAGATGTCTCTTCTTCCAGCTTGCCACTTTGTCTGAAACCTTTTCAACCAAAAACTTCCAATCTCCAACACCATTGCTGCACCCCCCCACTTTAGTACCCAAGTAGTTACACGGAAAGGATCTGATCTTGCACATGAGGAGCGATGCCCATCTCCTCTCAACTGCTTCATCCACTCCCACTGTCAGAAGACAACTTTTGTCGAAATTTACAGCTAAACCCGAGACGAACTGGAAGAGAATCAGGAGTTTCTTCACGCTCTCCAAATTTCTGTCATCTGCCTCCAACAAGAAGATAGTATCGTCCGCGTACTGTAGATGTGAAATGGGCACTTTATCCTTGCCAATCTTCGCCGGAACCAGGAGCTGCCTCTCCGCTGCTCTTTCAATGAACTCGTTGAGGCCTTCTGCCACGATAAGGAAAAGGAAAGGTGACAACGGGTCACCCTGTCTCAAACCTCTCTCCATTTTGAAGTCTCCCGTCGATGACCCGTTCACCAATACATTTGCCGTTCCAGATTCCAGACTCCCTTTAATCCACTTCCTCCAAACTCCGTCAAAGTTAAGTTGATTGAGAAGCATATCCAAGAAATCCCATTGCACAGAGTCGTATGCTTTTGCGAAGTCAATCTTGAAGAAAATACGGCCTACTCTCTTCTTTTTTGCCTAAAAAATAGCTTCATTCAGGAAAATACGGCTTTTCTCTTTTAATTAAGTCTCGACATTCATAGTTTGGAGTTAAATACTAAACTAAAACAAAACAATACTAACATTTATCAATCTTGAAGAAAATACGGCCTACTCTCTTCTTTTTTGCCTAAAAAATAGCTTCATTCAGGAAAATACGACTTTTCTCTTTTAATTAAGTCTCGACATTCATAGTTTGGAGTTAAATACTAAACTAAAACAAAACAATACTAACATTTATCAGTTTATGCATATATGTTAAATCCTTTGAACTCTACACATTAATTTTATTGTGTAAACTTTTGTGAAGACAGAAATTAAAGAGGAAATTTGTGAAGATAGAAAAGAGGGGAAAGTGTCGAAAAAATTAAAGAAAAAAATATAAAGTATCAAAAAATTAAAGGAAAAAAAATAATATTGTCAAGAGTGGGATTTGAACCCACGCCCTTTCGGACCAGTACCTGAAACTGGCGCCTTAGACCGCTCGGCCATCTTGACTTATTGATAATTATTTACAACATCATTTATAACCTCATACTCAACTTGGAATTCTTGGTGCATGAAAATCTTGTGGTTTAGCAACAAAAATGGATCAATCAAACTACAGAAGAAGAAACAATAAAAATATGACAATTTAGTTACGATCATCATATTTGTTTGAACAATAATACAATGGTTGAGAGAGAAGTAACTGTACACAGCAGCAAAATGCAAAAATAGTTTCTATACAAGCTCCGCCTTCCCAAAAACAGAGCTGGAAACGAAACTATTACAACCTTCCTTCACACACACACACACATATATAGATATAAAGAAACCTATATATAACACTTGTTGGTGGAGTAGGTGGTGGACGACATCTCGCTCGGACACGGCGGCGATTCCCACGGCAGATTCGGCGGCAGGCTGAACGGGAACCCCATCGACCTTATATTCTCCCACACATTCTTTCTCAACCCCCCTTCTTCCTCCTCCACGCCGCTGAACTGGTGGTCGGCGGCGGGTTGGTTGAAGAACATGGATGTCAGGTCGGCCGTGCCTCTGTTGTCGGAGAAGACGAGGTTTCCGCTGAAGTTAATGGGGTCGTTAACGTTGTTGTCTGAGGTGAAGTTCGTGTAGGTGAAGGCGTCCGGCGACGTCGTTTCCGCGAGCGAAGCTGCCCACGTGTGTGAGAGACCTCTGTTTGCTGTCGAATTCGCTTTCTTGAAAATCCTGCAAATGGCCCATGAATCCTGCCCATGAAAAAGAAAAAGTTGATGGGAAAAATATATAGTTTGATTGAGAAAGAAAAGTAAGTGGGGGCCACGTTTGTTACAGTTGGCGGGAGGGTCTTGGGCGGCGGACCGGCGGCGGCGGCGGTGGAGGAGGGGAGGCGGAACTCGTGCATCATCCAATCGGTTTTGATGCCTTTGGCGGCTCTGCCTCTGTAGAAGACGAGGGACTTCTTGAGTCCGATGCACTTGGGGCCGCCGGAGGAGTAGATCGGCCGGTCGGTTCCGGTGGCCTTCCAGAAGCCGGAGCCCGTCACGCGATTCGGCCGCGTGCTGTTTCGGTATTTCCGGTCCCTTGGGCAGTAGAAGTACCATTCTTTCTCCCCCGTTGAAGCCAGCTCTGCCCCCAAATTAATCAAGAATTCATTAGTTCTTGTTAATCACTAGTTGTTCTTGCTAAGCATGATTAGTTAGTTAATTAAGCCACTTGATCTTGCTAAGCATGTTGAGAGAAGTGATTCATTAGATGATCATCTAGAAAAATAATGATGGCCAAATAGTAAGAACACATATTTTCTTACTTGGAAGGTCCCATGGATCATACTTGTATATATCCACTTGCTTAATGAGCTCAATTGGAAGAGTTCGATGTTGAAGCTTCCTCTTGAGATAGAACTCAACGAGTTCTTCATCAGTCGGGTGAAACCGGAACCCCGGTAGCATGATATCGTCCACACACCTGTCGGACTCGTTCTTTGCATCCATGGGAGAGAGACAGAGAGGGAGAGGGTTAAGTTCTAACCTTTGAAGGAAGAGGAGTTGTGTTCTTAAAAAATGGAACTAGAGAACCTAAGTCAAGGCCATGGACTTGTATATGAAGGTTTGCTAGAATGTGATTAATTCATAGAGATCCAAATTTGTGATCTCTATGATTGATTTTTGTGTATGGGGATATGCTATATATTTTTCTCTCACATGCTCTTAGTTTGGATGCTTCTCCTTTTTATCTTTACTAGAATCAAAAGGCTAGGAGACAAATCACCCTTCTATTGCACAAATTAGTTTAGTTTATATCTAGTTGTTTAATGTGGGTGTTGATGTGTTGTGTTTGAACAATACCTTGGTGGCCATGCATATGTGTATTTTGAAAATTGCAAGAATTTAATGAGAAGATTAAATAGTGGTTTGATGATATCATTGGATCTACAAAAGTTGAGCTTCTATTCCATTCCTTGCATCATTCTTTTATCCAAGAAGTGAACACGTGACTTGTCACTGTAACTCGATGTGAAGATTCCTTAAATTTTACTTCATCTTGTAGGGAAATAGGGATTTGCCTCTTGATTGCATGCCCAATTGCACTAGCTTCTTTAAAGATATGAGTAATTACCTTTATGGTCTTCCTCTCTCGCCTTAATTTTCACATTTTATTTTATTCATAATCATATGTATTAGTGTTAGTGTTAGTGTTAGTGTTAGTGTTACGTTCGAACTCATAATCTCTTATTCCAATCCATTTTTACTTTGCAACCCTAAGAGGGTGTATATTATGAATTTCCATTTAATGGGTTTTAACTTGATTAGAAAATTTGTGGTCTCTTGAGATTTTGATCCATGTACATATATTCTAATTACCATGGGATTTAAGCTCCCAACAAGCACATATTAATTTTCCTTTTATAGAATCTTTAAGATATCGCTTGAAAATTATACTCCCTCCGTCCCAACTTTTTGTATCCACTTTTAGTAGTAAATACTACTAAAAGTGGATACAAAAAGTTGGGACGGAGGAAGTATATAACTTCGAAGAAAATTCCCTATACACGAGAGATTTTTTCTGCATTTACCGTGCAAATATAGAACTATACATAATCATAACCATATTTTGAAGCACACTCCCATATTTTCATATATATGGTGTATCCACCCGAATTAAATTCTAATTATATAATTAATAAATTTTAATTACTAATAAACCTTGATTATAAATTAATAGATCCAAATTGAAATGACCAATTATAGAATTTATTACTCCCTCCGTCCCAATAGTAGTGTCCCATAACTTTTCGGCACAGAGATTAAGAAATGTGTAAAAAGTAAACAAAGTGTGTTGATGAAAATTATTTAAATATTAGGTATAGAGAGAGAGAGAATATCTTGCCAAAAATGAAATGTGACATTTGTATGGGACGTCTCAAAAAGGAAAATGAGACGTTACTATTGGGACGAATGGAGTAATATATAATTAATAATAAATTAATACTAAAACATTTATAGACATTTTTACGCAAGTTTTTGCGTTTAATTTTTTATAAGTACGATATAACTATAGTGACATAATTAACTATTGAACGTCGCTTCCGGATACAAAAACATCAAATTTGAAGGCGAAGTTGTGAAAGTTCGATGTTTGCATGCTTAAGTATACTTGCTGATTATGGTTAGGCAAACAGTATTAATTATTGCCTAAGTGGCATCATTTGCCTTTAATGGGAAAAAAAACCCATTATATTGCTAACCAAACTTCAAGAAATAAGCAGTTGAACTACTAGCGTTGACTGCTTGACTAAAAGTGGAATCTTATGTAATAACCAAAAAAAAAAAACTTACTATTATCTAACAAAATATTGTATAAAAGACAGATTAACATTAATCAGTAGATAAAGAAGCTTCTTTGTGGATCTTGTTGTTTGATTGAATTTAAGGGCCATATTTGTGGAAATTGGCAAGAATCAAGAATGTATATGCCATTGACTCGTAAATTAATTGGACAAAGGTTCTCACTGTCACAGAAATGATTTATAAACGGAACATACACTTTGTAGTTCTGTATTACTTTTCAAAAAAATACTCCCTCCGTTCACAAAATGAGTACTCATTTATGGACGTCACGGATTTTAAAAAATATATTAGTGTAGTATGAATAACATAAGGGTGTATTAATTATAGGGTTGTGAAGAGTACACTTGTTAAAAGGGGAAATAGGTACTCATTTTATGGACGGACGAAAAAAGAAATATGAGTACTCATTTCGTGTACAAATGGAGTATAATACTAATATTGAATATTGCAATAAATCTCCGTATAATTTCTTTATGTTGTGTCCTTTGTGTATTTTATTGTATAATTATAAAATTAAAGTATAAAAAATTGTAGAAGCACAAGTGCACAACCACACTAAAGCTGCAGAATTCTCGAGATTTTGCAATTATTTAGTGTACTTATTTTACAAATTAAATTACAAAAAACTGTCATTAATTCAAAATATAGTAGTACTCCCTTCATCTCAACGAAAGCGGTGCGTATTCTTTTTGAGCCGTCTCAATGAAAATGGTGCATTTCCTTTTTTAATAATAATTTTACACTACAAACAACGTGGCTTCACACACTTTTACTCTACAATCTTATTCTTCTTAAATTATGTGTCGAAAAAAAGCGCACCGTTTTTATTGGAACGAAGGAAGTATAATTTATGTGTGATTATTTTTATGAGTTTACGAGTCGTATTTGGCTAAAAGCGAACAAGCGAATAAATGGCGGCAAGAAATCTGAAGTCAAATTTGAAAGGGGCCAAGGTGAAATTCCCCAAAAATTTTGTTCTTGTTTAAAAATTTAAGATTTTTTTTTGTCTGTTTTTACCATTTGTGGGGCTGTTCCTTGGCTTTCCCAATTCATGCGTGCAAACTAAATAATATTCAGTCAATTTCTTACCACCTAAGTTACATTCATCTCCTCCATTTATGTGAATTTCGATTTTCACCCCTTTCTATTCTAATATGAATATCTAGGCTTGTGCATCAATTTCGTGCTAAGTTCCCAAAACAACATTTGGTTAATGCATTTTGCATTGTGTAATGTGTAAATGTGATAAGAAAAACCTTCATTAGTTTTGATTTGGAAAATATGAGTAATTCTAATCCGAGTGAAGTTTCATATCAAGTTATTTCGAATAAAATAAACGGTTAATTACATAATAATGAACGAACTTTGAGTTTAGTTTTTGGTTGCATTTCAAACTTTCTCAATAGATTAATTAATGAGTCAAATATCAAATAGGTTATTTAGAGATATTAGCAAAAAGAGCCTACATTGTATGCATAATCAATATTATTTTATTTATAAAATAAAAAATATAAATATGATATTTATTATATTTAAATTTTTAATTAGCAATTGGGTCTATTTGATTTTATATCTATTGTAAAACCTCTTTACAATAATACTCAATTAAATTAATAAACTCTATAAACTAATAAATTTATTTGATAAAGTAATAAAATAATTTTTTAGAGAACCCCTTTATAAATATATAGGTCTTAGGTCTTGTTAATATTATAAATTAATAATAATTAAAATATAACAATTATAAATATTATGGTAACTTATATGAACTTATTGTTGAATCATCTTCAACTTTATCATCATTATGATATTCAGTAATATTAGTTACAATGAATTCATAGATACATGAATTTATTTAATTTAAATATTATCTTTCATTTGTTTGTATCTATTTTAAATTATTAATTTATCAATATATATATGTTAATATATCTAAATTAATAAAATCCTTAGGTCCAAAACTTTTCCATTTATGTAATTAAGTAGATAGATTTTATAGGATATTTATCTATTTCAAGATTCTAAATAGAATTTCAGATATATATTAATAGATTTTAGACAACGTAATATAATTAATTAATACTATATTTTTATAAGTAATTTAATTAATATCTAATGAATTAATATATTCTTTTAAATATACAATATATAATTTTCACAAGTACCCTCAAAATTAAATATGTAATAAGTATATAATAGGCAATCTATATTTTGTGCCCAAGACACTTTTTATATTTGTATAGATTAACACTTAATTAATACCTTACACGGTTACACCTTTTCTAAGCTTAAAAAATGGGATATTGTATGTTGGAAATAAATATACAAATATATTTTTATGAAAATAACATATACTTATATGTTCGTTTTAGCAAAAACATATATTTATATGTTGTTGTCATATTAATTAAATGGTAAAAAAAATATTACGTTAACTGACAAGAATATAAAACTCACCTCAAAAAACTTGCTTGAATTGAAAAAAAATTCTAAAAGCTAATTAATGAAATTGAGAAGGAGGAAAGTTCATGTTGTAATTGTTAATTGAACCAAAGGAAGGGTGTGGATGTTTTTTTTTTTAATTATTATTTTTTAGATTAGTAGGAAAATTTTAACTTATACATATGGAGATTTGATGTTTAATTACAAACGTTCCATGTGGATATAACTAGTCCATGTAACAAAAATAATTGACTTAGTGGCTGTGCTCTAGAATGTCTGGACATGAATTTATTCAAACATTGATAAATTTTGGTTTGGTGATATAGTGATTTTGGAATATGTCATCTCAAATTATTTTACATACCGAATCACATTTTTCCTTGATCGATCCAAATTAGCCAATCACTAATAATTCCAAAATTAAGTATATACTAGTATGTGCCCGCTCGTGCGATGCACGACCATCATCGAAATTGAACGATAATTTAAATAAATAAATAAAAATGTTAAACATAATATATATATATATATATATATATATATAAGTAAATATAAACATAAATGATCTCAATAACAAATAAATTATTCACAATATAATCTCAATAAAAATATCAATCTGAAAACATTCGAATTTTCAATTATTGAAATAGCAATTAATTGATTTAATTGATAATGTGTATAAATTTATAAATAAATAAATTATGAAATATCAAAAGCAAGTATAGATGATAATGAGTATCATTATGGATCATATAATATTCTAAGATGTACAAAACTATTTATTTACATATAGTATAACTGTAGTTTAATATAGTTTTCGAATGCATATTTATGAGGTCATTTTGTTTATGCTCAAATTTTAAAATAAAGTTACAATGTATACATTTTTTTTTTCAATTGGAAAGTGAAAAAATAAAGGGTTTAACATGAGATATGTGTCGTTCATTTTCCAAAATAAAATGTATACAATTTCAGTAAATTTAAATAAATGTGCTACTAAAAAATTAAACTCTTCAATTTACTTTTATTTTTTATTTTTAAAGAAAATCGATAATGGTTCTCTAATTACTGATTTTCCAATGAGTAATTTTGAAGCTTAAAAATTCGATTTTTAAGATATACTATATATTAGTTATTTATCTACAAATTTATATTAATATAAAGTTGACCTTTAAAAAAATATTTTTAAGCTAAAGATTTCTAAAATGAACAAATATAAGTTTCATCATTGTAATTGCATTAAAATGATATAATAAAAATATAAATAGTAAAATATAAAAAATACTGATTTATAGTAAAAACATAAAAAATAAAATAAAAAAATATGGAAAAAGGAATGAAAGAACCGTGAATTTTAAAAAAATGAGAAATGAGAGAGGAGATGATAGAGGAGAGAAGAGAGAGGAGAGAGAAAAAAATAATTTGGTGACTTTAAACTATAATAACTTATTGGTTTTAAATTTATTTTTTATAATTTTTACATCAAATTAAAGATATCGTCATTATCTTTAATTTAACATCCATATTGAATATTTTTTTATAAATTAAAGTTGATGAATTTAAAAGAAAATCAAATTGAATAAATATATTTGAATAGTGTTTTCTAAGTAATTAATATATTTTGTTGAATTAGTGTGAACGTGTGAAATGAGTTAGTGGTGTTAATAATTTTTTTAACCTTCATATTAAAAGTATTATCAAAATTGCCATTCAAATCAATTTCAAATTGATTTGAAATCAATTTCTAATTGCAAACTGCTGTTTTAATATAGTATAGATTGGTTTCTTAAATTAAATTTAAATCTTTAATTTGAAAAAGAAAACAACCTCTCGCACATCACACACTATAATTTGGTTCGTTCTTTAAGATTCATTTTCCATGATTAATGAACATACACATCATAATACTTACTAATTAGCAGCCAACCAAAAAAAAAAAAACTTAATTAGCATTAAAATATTAATCATTTTTGCTTTCATTCCATATCATATTGAGCAAGGTTAGTACCACTAGCAAGTCTAATTATCGTGATTGTAAGCAATCGAGATTAATTAAGTGTTTCTGGATAAACCTAAGTTAGAAATAAAATTTGAAATTAAAGATGTTGGAAATAAAATTTGAAATTAAAGATGACCCAGTTAAAACCGGATTCTTCAAAACAAGAATTTGAGTTTGTAAAATTTAAAACTCGAACTAGTCTTGTTTAAATCTGCAAGTAAACAAGAATTTGAGTTTGTAAAATTTAAAACTCGAGCTAGTATTGTTTAAATCTGCAAGTCAAGGTTTAAAAAATGATTTAATCACGTAAATCATAGATTAGTATGATGAACGCTCTAATGTGAAAGTTTGATTTAGTGTTAGAATAAACGAGGAAAAGACAATAAAAAAGTTGAGATGGAAGTCGACAATTGTACTTAAGCCAAATCAATGTTAAATATTGACATTAGATAAAATCTAAAAAAATGAAACAGAATAATGAAGAATATATAAGTGGCTTAGCCAACCCTGATTAGTTGATTGGATTTGAGGCAAAATATTGAATTTGGGATCTAATTAACAATATTAATGACTTAATCATAATTAACTGCTGATGGGATCTTGGAAACAAATGGTTCCTGATTTCTAAATTAGATTTGGATTACGCAATGACAGTGATACAATTTGATTGCCCTAAAAAAACAAAACGAAAAAAATTATACAATTCTATTTGTAAATAATGTATGCGTGGCATCATTCAACTCTCTCTCTCTCTCTTAGTGTAGAAAGTAAATTTCATAATCTCATTTAGTCTTTATCACCTGTCCCTAATTAGTCAATATCATCTAATCAATCTTGATTATGTTCAGACCTAATGACTGATTTATAAACATTATTGAGAAAAAGGAAAGACGAATAATCATATCATATTTGATATTAAATGTGAACAACATCATAAATCTTACTTTCGTTTCACATTTACCCAAATGAAAGAGGGGAAAAAAAAGGCTAGTCATCATCATCTGTTCAATTTTTTTTTCTTATGTCAGGTTCATTTCATTTATATTTTTTAAAGATAATATTGTGTTGTGCATATGATTTACTTTTTATCAAATAACTTAACTGCATTGATAGATCACACGATATATTCTATTTACATTTTATTGTATTAAAACTATCGTTTTTTTTTTTCTTGAGAAAAATTTTAACACTCGTTATTGATGATATAAAACACGAAATTGTTAAATTAAGGATATAGATTTGTATGAAAGGTAAGGCCCCAAATTTGTCGCTTAACATGGTGCTCACTTCCTCTACAAATATACTAAATAATTTATATTATTTGAGAATAAATGATGGGCAATATCACATTCACGCCTAGCAATCCAATTGTGGAGTCGTTGTCTTAATTGGAGACATAGACTGTTTAACTGCTTACGTACGACATTAATCCAAAATTTTTTCTTAATTAAGAAGACTAACCTTCTCAAATTATTATTTTTTATTTGAACTAATTCTTTTCATACATGATGTCTAATGCTTAGTGATGAACACATTAGTGAACCAAACAATGGCCCACTGGAAAGCCCAATTCCGAATACTATCGGACGACCCAAGTAAAACTAATTGATTATAGCCCAATGATCTTGGTGGAGTAACAAGCTCACTATTAAAAATTCATATATGCTTGAATTGGTCTAATGGTGGAGTGATTAATGTCTAAGATCAAAAATCGATGTATCAATATGCAAACCCTTAAGAAGCTTAAAAAGTGTAATATTAAAAAAGAGATTAAACATTGTGACAAAATATGGTATTTTTTCCTGAAGAAACATATGCATCAGTCCAATTATATAGGCTTCACATGCTCAAAGTCCCAACAAAAGCAAAGCCATAATTCGAACATCAAATTCTAATTTCAGATCAAAAGGGAGTGCAAGTATTTACCAAGAATGCAATTATATACTCAACAAATACAAGAAAAGAAAAAAAAAACACAAATTAAAAATGGAAAATGCTAACTCCACCAACAATGGGTTTGCTGTAGTGAAGAAGATTAAGGGCCCAAATCATTCCTTAGTTTCCTCCAAAACAAAGGGCACCTCCAAGTTGTCATTGCCTCTCTGGATTTTTAGCACTACTTTTTCCCCTAAATTATACTCATCCAATGTTTTGAATAATTCTCCCCTGTTCTTTATCTGTACCCAAATCATCACAACGCCAACCGGCACAAGAATTTAGCAAATACGAATACTGTATAGCACAGGTCGCTTTTGAATGCAAGAAGTAACATATGAGGCTTTTTCTAGGGAAAGAATCAATTTGAAGTATGTTTAGTAAGTCTTGATTTGAGATGCAGATATCATTCATTACTAGTACATGAAAGGAATCAATAAGTGAATGAAGCAAGAAGGGGCTTACGGGTTTGTCATTCACAGCCAGGATTATATCACCGAGTACTATATTACCAGCGAAACCTCTTGTGGTTGGTAGAAGCCCGGCCTTAGCTGCTAAACTATCTTTGGGAACCTAAAGCATTGCAGAAATGGTGATATCATTGATTTCCTCTTGGTTGAGTTCAAAATATTAGCACCATTAGTACGGGCTGGGAAATTGAGGGACATAAGAGAGTACCTGCAAAATTAGAGCCCCCTTTCGAACATTGAGTTGGTTTGCAATAAGATCAGGTGCAATTTCAACATTCAAACCAGCTCGAACAACCTGAAATACATGATCATTCCAACCAATTAGATAAGAAAATGATAATTCCATGCATAAATAAACGGGTGTAACAAACTGCTAATAATTTTTTTTATTGAATATTCAAAAGCAAAGACATACTTTACCAAACTGGATCAGCTGAGGGACTATCTTGACCACAGTTGATGAAGGGATCGCAAAGCCAACACCAGCGGACGTACCTATTGTGTAATGTAGAAAAATGAATGGGCGAGACAAACGTATCCCGATTCCAAGAATAATCAAACATATATGTCGTCTCAACTTACCTCATTCAGATTTCAAAAATGCCAATTGAGTGAAAGGAGAGTGGATAGAACTCACCTGTCTGAGTAAATATTGCAGTGTTGATCCCAATCAAATTTCCTTTAGAATCCAATAAAGGACCACCACTGTACATCACAGAAAATAGGAGATTGATTCCAAAAAAAAGTAGTTATGCTAAATCTGAACATCAATGTTTAAAACTAAAACCTGTTTCCAGGATTGATAGCAGCATCGGTCTGAATACCTCCACCTATGGTAACTCCAGTTTGACTGTTTATGTCTCTGTTCAAACCACTAATGACGCCAGCTGTGAGGGTGTGATCAAAGCCAAACGGATTTCCAATTGCTAAGCACTGCTGACCCACTTTAAGAGACAGTGACGAACCAACATTAATAGGCCTCAACAGCTCCTTTGGAGCTTCAACCTGATACGAAAGTAGTATCACTATCACTAGCACTTGTAAACCAGCTATGATTTTTACTTCATATCAGTTCATAATCATAACTCCTGCAGAAGGTTCCCGTTTTCTGGAGCTTGCACATGAGAAACAGTCTAGATACTTTGAGTATGCATGTAGCTGAAATTTTGTTCCAAGAGCAAGTGATTTCGAGCATTTGATCATGAATAGCATTAACTAGCATTAGTAGGTGGTGTCAAAGTTCCAAGTTAATTCAAGCAGTAGTAAATTACTGTGGGAGCAGTCCAAGAAAGTAGAATAGAATAGAATAGATAAACTGGGAAAGCTCCATAACAAAAAGTAGCAAACTCAGATAGAAGATTAACCTTCAATACAGCAAGATCCTTTGCACGATCAGCACCAATTAACTTACCCTCAAAGTTCTTCTGTATTCTTCATGAGAAAAAAATGAAGAAAATGAAGGGGAAATCAGCAAGAGACAATTCCAAAAAAATAAAAGCATTGGAATGGCTGTAAATAGAAATCCAGGAAACTATTTTGATTTTACCCTTCAGAAGCGAGGATATTAACACGAGCAACAACTTGACCTGTGCTAGGCTTTCTTGAAAGAGAATTTCCGATAACTGATCAATGAAAAAATACTGTCAATCAAATCCAATCTAAACATCAAGAGCTAAAGCTTGAGAAACAGAGAAATTTAATCAAAAAGTACAACAATCTGTTCTATTCACACTCGGTTAGTGACTTTAGAGAGATATTAGAGTATCACTTGGCTATTAGTCAAAATAACAAAACAGCAACAAAAATTCTAGAATGTAGTCTGTCATATACCAACGGTTGCATATAGCTAGAAACTTCATGAACGGCTAAACCAAAATGGAAACATCATAATATCTAATAACTTGTTTGAGCAACAAACATGCATACCATGATAATTTGTCACAATATGACCCTGATCATCCCAGACAACTCCTGAACCATTTCCTTCAGGAACCTAGACATTCACAACCACTTTCTCTGTTACAAATAGGTAAATACATGACACAGCAACGTTGTAGTTGTGGTGAAGTGTCGAGCTATATCAGAGGCGAAGAAATGTCTCACCTCGACCACGCCAGTAATATTAAGCTGCGGCCGCAAAGTTACGTCAAATATGTTGACAACAGAATAAGTATTCTTCTCAAAAAGTTTGACAATTCTTTCCTGCCAAGTATACACACATCAATTCACCTGCCATGGAAAGTTTGAAAATGTACAAATAGCTAATTAGAAAGACAAAATTAAATGAAAGAAAAAGATCAAATAAAACTGAATCATCAAAGAAAAAATCAACCTCGGATGGGAAAAGTGCCCCAGCAGGGAAAACAGTAGGTGTCACTTGTTCAACTGTCACTGATGGATCTCCCAATGCAAATGCTTCTGTAAAATATATAAATATCCTAAATCAATATTTCTTATCTAAACATAATTCTGAATTAGGTTTTCTCAATGTCACACCTAGCATACTACATTCGAAGCCTTATCATACAATACAACCTCATAATTTGCAATAAATATAAAAATAGTCTTGAAAAAATGTATAAAGATTTTATAGAAAGGAAACTGGGGTAGGTGCGAACCTGGACAGTACCTTGAGGAAAGAAGATAGCCATAGCTACAACACATCAGCAAGCGGGCAAAAAAGGTTCGGCGCGTCGTTTGGGGGAAATTTTCCGGCAGGAAATTTTGCTGGACGACTTCAAGGTGGTTTTTCTCGTCGCTACTGCAAGAAACGACTGATTTGAAGAGACGGAAAAAAAAAAAATTTGAGCAATTATGTGAATGTGTGAGTTTACCGGGGAGCAGGAGGAACGGGGAGACGAGATACGACGTCGCAGCAGAGCTTGCGGCGGCCGAGAAACGGGAGGTGTTTGCCGGAGAAGAGATTGGAGGTCAATGTGAGGGATTTGAGAGGCGGAATCGTCGAAGTGCTGCAAATGATTATTGCTTGCATTTTGTTTATGTTTGATATTTGTGGGAAGTGAAGAAACAAAGAGAGAATTTAGTTGGAAATGGAGCTTTGTTGATTGATTGAGTGGTTGCAGAGAGAGAGAACGCAGCGCGCAGGAGTTGAGGAACACAATCTCAGTGTAAGTAAAGATAGAGTCGCTTTTCGTGATAGCGACTTTTAGTGGTTTTATATAACTGTGAATACATGTGTAATCGAACCGAGCCGAACAAAAAGAAATAGTGTCCTCAAGTTTAATTTGTTTAATATCGAGTTGAATTTCAAATTTTGTTTATTGAAAACTTTGAGACTCACGAGTTTAATCAAATATTTACAAACTTTCTAAATTTATATTTATATTCAAAATTAGCATTTGCACCTCGTGCAATGCACGAAAAATATTTTTATATTTTTAAATTTATATAAAATTGATATCAACTCAATATCATATTTATAAATATAATACTCCCTCCGTCCATGAAAGAACTTTCTAGGAGGGAGTGGCACAGATTTTAAGAAAAAATATTGTTGAGTGTATTGAGAGTGGATAAAAGATAGTTGAGTGTATTGGGAGTGGTGAAAAAGTGTTATACTCCCTCCGTCCCGGCTTTTGGTATCCAATTGAGAACGGCACGGGTTTTAATAAAGTGATTGATGTGTTGTGAGTGGAATAAGGGTCCCACATTTTATGTGAGAGTTAAAATAATTAAAGTGGGCTAAGGGCCCCACTTACTTTTACCAAAAATAGAAATTGATACTAAAATGTGGGACGACTAAAAAAGAAAAGTTGGATACTAAAAGCTGAGACAGAGGTAGTAATTAATATTGGGAGTTGTGAAAAGTGAAAAGTAAGAGGATTATAAGTGGTGGGGTATAGTCTAAAAATAGGTAGGAAGTTCTTTTGTGGACATCCCAAAAAGGAAAGATAGGAAGTTCTTTCGTGGACGGAGGGAGTACAAATTAATTTTAATTAATTAGATATGTTATAGTATTTGAATATTGAAAAACAAAAAAATAAAAAAGAATTCACAATAATAAAAATTGATACTTCCTCCGTCCACCAAAAATATGCAACAATTTCTTTTTTCGTCCGTCCACAAAAAATATGCCACATCTATTTTTAGTAGTAGGGTCCACACCATTTCACTCACATTTAAAGTGGGACTCTTACTCCAATACCAACTTCACTCACATTTTATTAAAACTTGTGTCGAAAGTAAAGTGGCATATCTTTGGTGGACGGAGAGAGTATTATGTAAAGACAAAAAATAAGTTAAAAATAAAAAATCATTAAAAATAGATTTATTTAAAAAAAGATGATAGAGGAGAGAGTTTTTTTTCTAAATTTTAATCTTTAAATAAATATAACTTTTATATTTCAAATAAAATATTTACATAAAATATATCAAATTAAAGCTCTGATCATGATCTTTAATTTGATATACATATTAAATATATTATAATTAAGCGAATTCCATACTTTTAGAAAGAAATAAAATAAAGAATAAAAAGTTAAAGAAAAAGAAAATAAACATTTTGATAGATTATAGAATTGTAAATAAACCTTTCATGAGTTAGTGGGCTTAAATACTTTAATTAGATATGTGAGAATGTGAGTGAGAAATAGTGGGGTTGTTCATAGATATTTTAATTCATAATCTTCATATTAAAGATATTTTCAAAATTGCCATTGAAATAGGGGTGTAAATTCGGGTACCCGTAGAACAAAATCGTCTGAAACCCCCACTCTCACCTGTCCCGCCTACATGCTGTGGGTACTCGAATACCCGCAGCGGGCATCCGTTGCGGGTACGAGGGTACCCTCATTTCCCGCAAGTTCTTGATTGTTTTTAATTTTGCGGGGTGTTTTTTTTGTCCCGCTGGAGGATATTCTTGTCCCGCAATATGAGTGTACCCTCTTTACCCCCGGATATTTTATCCTTCATTTTAGAAATAAATTTGAAAATATCCTCTCTATTTCATCGATTATCCATAAAACATGTGACGAAGAAATAATAATAAAACAACTGACAAATTATTTTCATATTTCCTAAAAATTAGGATTGACTAGTCTAGGGCTTAGGGAGTTATTTTCATATTTCCTAAAAATTAATTAATAATTATAAAAATTTATTTATTTAATTAAAAAAATACATGCGAGAATGCGGGTATCCTAAGGGCACCCGATACCCGCGGTTTTTGGGAAAGCAATACCCGCACCCGACCATCTTTCTTGATTTTGCGGGTATCGGCCCGCGCAGGTATCGGGGCGGGTGAGGGTATACCCGATACCCGCAACCCAAATTTACACCCCTACATTGAAATCAATTTGAAATTGAGAACCCTCTTTTTAATATAGTATAGATATTGATCATTTTTTAAAAATAAATAAATTATTTTAAGATAATAAATATATTAATTATTTTATTATAACAAACAGAGTGAATTAGAGATTCAATACAAGTTAATAAGCCAAATACTACATAATTTAAATTAAATTTATTTATTTATTGAACTTCTTCAAACGAATTTTTTTTAAGCCAAGCTATGAATAATTTAGGAATAGTTTGATTTGTTTACCATCGTAACAATCCTACTCACGAATATTTACGTTTGGGTTGGTCTTGCATGCGGCTAGTTACTTTTAATAAGCATAAGATATATATTTGTTCGCACAAATGTATACTTATGTAATAGTACAAGTACTTCTCCTGAATAAGAGTAACACTTATCGTGAATAAATGTAATACTTTAGAAATATTATATTTCATCGTAACAATAATTACTTTTTATACGACAATGATTACTTGATCAAATAGTTAAGAATATAAGTATTAATGAGTGAAAATAACTAAAAGTAAAAGTTTTTATGAATAAAAGTAAACATTATTATGAAGAAATGTAAACTTTCAAACCGACCACATGTTATACGGCCGGCCGCACGCAAGTTTTTGCGTTTACGTTTTAATATTTTCTTCCAACCACTTTTTTTTTTTTGGTATTTGTAGGGTTTCGTGAAGGAAGGAAGGAAGAAATGGATATGGATGGCTTATGCATGCTTTTATATATATAGCTTTGTGGTTGGAAGCTTTAATCAGTTTTACGTCGAATAAAACCAAGATTTCTTGATTGTTTTCTGCAATCCATTATTATTCGGAGAGGTTTATTACATCAACCACAACACCACTAAAAATTAACTAATTCAAATCGAAAAAAAATTGAGATTCTGTAATTTAGTTGAAATCGTTGATACCATTGTTATGGAGTTTGATCCTCTAATACTATTTTTATTAACAATCATACCAACGGATCATTAAAATAAGACACAAGACTTGATGAAAAAAAGATCAAATATTTTAACCGATTGTATAAGAACGACGCACACCAACTCATCTAACAATCTCCTTTATCAAATGGATAAATATCACTTGACATTTTGTTATTAAAAAAAATACAACAATAAATGATGAAAAAATAGTAAAGTTGGAGTGGGTCATTAATAATATTAAGTATATAGTTGTAAAATTAAATTAGATTATAAATTGTGTAGGTAAAAGTAAAAGAGAGAAAAATGACTTTTTTATTAGGGTTAAGTATCATTTTTTCCCTCAATGTTGACACCCCTATCATTGTTTACTATCAGTTGACGCTGTTTACTATCTCAACGTGGCATTAAAATACGGACGTGTCAAAACTGAAGCAAATGGCTCCCCGCATTTTAACAGTCACGTTGAGATAGTAAACAGCGTCAACCCTGACGTTAGAGTGTTAAAGACGATAAGAGTCTCAACATTGGGGAGAAATTGATACTTAATTCTTTTTATTAAAAAGTTAAATTGATTCGAGTAGTTGATAAACATAGTCTAACCTAATCAAATCAAACTTTAGTGCATGAGATAACCTAATCAAATCAAACTTTAGTGCATGAGATAAAACAAAAATTTATTGTAAGCAATAAGAAATTAACTGAGCAAAAGATTTGATGCATTTTGCTAGACTAGTAAATGGAACAAAAACCTTGTAAATAAGTATCATTATCAAAATCAGGCAGCGAGTACATTTATGCTACAAAAATCATGTTTTTTTTTTCCCACCCTAAGCTAATAAAAAATAAGGATTGAATTCACCCCACATGGAATAATTCTCTCTCCATTTCTGGTTCAAGTTTTCTGCAGTTTCAGTTTCACCCAAATATTTCTCATGGGACTTCACAACTATCAAATAAAGGTTAGAGATCAAAGGGTTGCAAAGAAATGGCTTCATCGCCTCTCCAAGAGCAGAAACGTCGCCAAGCATACGCCGACGGCTGCTCTCATCTTCCTCTTTCAATATGCAGTTTGACAGAGCATAAAATGCAGCCAAATTTGCATAGAGTGGTAGAAATGCATCTTTGTGATTGCCAACTCCACCAATCCAATCATCACTCTGGCTTCTCCCGACACGGTCATCGATGAATGCCATCAGCTGTTGGAAGAATCTGCTTCTCCATCTCTGCAGAAGATCCCTCGCCCCGCTCTCGATCCTTGAAACTGGAACAGTTTCCAACTGAGAACAGCACAGCTGACATATCAAGAGCTTCTCTTCATGATGGTTGTCGATCTCCTTGTCAAAGACGCGTCTCACAAGGTCTCCTCCTGATGAGACGTAGCTGGTGTGGTTCGCGATGTTCATAACCCAGCAGCAGAGATAGTCCAGATAATCGATCCAGTGGCCAAAGACTGTCGAGAGATGCTCAAAGCACGATTCTATCACTTTCTCGACTTGGCTCGTGCCTGCAGCGGGTTGGAAATCTTTGGTGGGCTCTCGAGAGGGGAAAGACTTCTGCACATCCAAAGCAAGCCTTTTCCTGAGGCCAACGTCTTCATCCTCCAGAAGCCTTATGCATGCCAACCATAGATTGAGGACTCTACGAGCGTACAACTTGATAGCCTCTTCTGGTTTAGAACGAGAAGAGACGAAACCATCAGAGATTGGGCAGCTGTAGATCAAATAACCAAGGGGCGCAGCATGATTCAGCATTCCAGAAGCTATCATTGACTCTGCAGCCGCCTTCCGCATGGTAACGGGCTCTGATGCATCACTGTTTTGCTCAATCAGATCCACAAAGTAACTCAATGCATCATAGAAATCAGAAAATGCTCTGCTTTCATCACTCTGCATCTCTACTTCAGAAGAAATGAAGCTCATACATAAGCTGGAAATTCTCTTGGCACACATTCCCAAGA
Source organism: Salvia miltiorrhiza (assembly GCF_028751815.1). Lineage (NCBI taxonomy): Eukaryota > Viridiplantae > Streptophyta > Magnoliopsida > Lamiales > Lamiaceae > Salvia > Salvia miltiorrhiza. The sequence continues at coordinate 326,843 of NW_026651555.1, forward strand.
AGCAGATGAGTGCTTGTCGAGTCTTCGCGTGCCTTGTGATCTTGAACAAGGAAACCAAATCGTTCCATAGCTGGAATATTGAACGGCGGTCCATATCACGGATGAACCTCGGTTCTGGGCTAGGTTGGTTGTCTTGAAATTCAAGTGAGTTCCAAGTGTAAAGAATTTTGAGAAGATAATACACACATTTATGATGTCTCTCTGAAATCAGAAGCCTCACGAGGATATCTTGAAGATTGATATTAGTCAAGCACATTTTCAGAGCCTCGCAATAGAACTGATCCCCACAAGTATTACCTGTACATTCCCCTCTCTTTAGGAACAAGAAAAGCCACTTCAACGAGGCAATTCGCACTTCATAGGATGCATCCGACATGGAGCGAACCAGCCTTTCCTGAAATCTGCTATAGGTTCCAACTGCTCTTGACAAACTAGTAGCAGGTGAGGACCGAGTTCGTCTGACCACAATTTCATCTTCAGCAATATCTTTAGATGTAGCGAAAATACAATTGAAGTAGGAAGTCGCAGCTTGCTTGCGGAGTTCTTGAATAGTTGGGTCGAAGGACAACGGGCAACCAGCAGGTTCTAGATCTAAACATTCTGAAGACAACTCCCAGAGGAGGTTCCAAATGGTATCAGCACTTTTGCTCGCTTCGCAGGTTACCGCAATACTGAGCATGTTGTCAAGTAGCTTTACCATGCAGCCATTGAGAATGGGGCAGGGGCACTGTCTTGGTCTCCCAATCCACGAGCGTGTTGCTAAGATTTGAACCAATTCATGGAGAATAGTATCCTTTTTAGAGGGATCGGATAAGTTTCTACAGTTGGTATCAAGCAGAGAGTTCAGCTGCAATAACATTCCATGAATCGAATTGAAAGAACAGGTCGTCCCATTACTGGATGAATTGCGGCTTCTCTCACGAGGCAGCTCTGAGGCAATATTAAGCACCACGGTCTGCAGTTTCTCGTTGGCAACTAGACCTGTTAAGGCTCTTGCTGCAAGTACACGAATCCGGAGGTTGCTTTGGAATGAACACCTCCTGATGAATGGCATCAAAAGGAAAGGTTCCAAAGTATCTCCTGTTTCACTTGAAATTGGAGAAGGTTTGAGCCGAGACAAGAAAATCAGCATCGGACATAAGCTTGGATGTACAACATTTTTCAGGTTGGATCCCAACTCATCTGATGAGCCTTCTGAAAGTAATTCAGTAGCTACATTCAGCTCATTGAGTAAGAATGAATGCAATGTAGGATACCTTCAGTCAAAGACAAAAAATTAGTCAAATAACATAAGCCACATTCTCAAATGTCAATTATATTTGAATTTGATAACATATTCACATTCAAGTATCAATTGTTAGATTTATATAACATCCAAACTAAGGAGTAATAGTACCTGGTGTAGCAGTTATTACACATTTACCCACCCCAACGAAATTTCGAAAAAGAAATGCAAAATTAGAATTGTGATAAAGGAATTCTTACCTATGGAAAAACTCAAGCCCAGTTAAAGCTCGCCTTGCAGATTCTCTTTTCTGTACATTGAGAAATCCAATCATCCGACGTACCAAAGCAGTATATGAAAGACAAGCACTGTTGCGGACCTCCCAATATGGAGAAGAAAAGGAACGTATTGAGATTATCAATGCCTCAGCAGAGAAACCTGATGTATCAGTTGCCAGGTTTGTGTCATTAAAAGTTGCCCTAAGAACATTGAAAGCATGCACAGTCGGAACAACACCCTCATCCCGAAACTTTGACATTTCTATATTGCCATTTGTAACAGAAGCTGGAGGGCTACCATTTGCCTCGCTTGACTTCAACATGAACCCACTGCAAGAGTCACCATCAAAGCTCTTGGCTTTCAGTTGATCGGCTAAAGAGTTCTGAACTACATCTATTAGCCACCGTAGGGCCCTTGGCAGTAGTCTTTTTGGTGCTCCCTCAGGCTCTGAGAGGAAAAATGCAATGAATGCTGCAGGTATACCCGCACTTCTTCTTAAGAGGTCATCCACTGTCTGTCCCTTAGCAACAGTTCTTTCCATCAATCGCTCCATCCAAGACTCTGTCAATTGGCATAGTCTACACATGAAGCAGCAGTAGAATCAGCACATGTTATTGCCATTCAAATTTCCCAAGTTATAATGAATTGTAAAAGTGGATCAATAATATAAATAAATAAATAAAGCCTCTCCAAAGCTCACTTTCAACAAATACTTCAGGTATCGGTTACACTCTCGTGTTGGTTTGCATGTGTATGCATGGATGGAGTAATATCTCATTGTCGTTACATTTAAATAGAGAGAGCAGAAGAATCGAAATACTAAGTCTTGCAAGGAGAAAATTGAGCATTCATATAAATGCACAGAAAAAATTATGATATGAGCATGACTCATTTCCATCAGTAAATAGAAGAATCTCAACAAATTACCTAGGGTCGTTTGAGCAAAGCAAGCGGTTACAAAGAGCAGTAAACCCAGCCCTTGTCTTATCAATGGCACCATTATGTTTCATTTTGAGAAGGACTTCCAAGAAATGGCTGCCAATTGTCTCAAGTTGTTGTATATCGAGCAGTGCATCAGATGGCACAATGGACTCATCAGCGGCATTAGAGATTGATTTCCTCATTTCATCTGAAGTGGGTAAAGGAATTTTTCTAATTACTGTTCCCAGGAGAAGGCTCACCTAGAAATAAGTTGAATATCGTTAGGACAAAAATTCTCTTACAAGAGCCTCTTCATTCTCTGTGAAATCTATTTGCATTTTGCAAGGCTAAGCACCATTCTCATAGTCATGTGAAGCTTCCATTACATAAGCAATATAATTGAAACTAATAATGTTGAGTTTACCTCTTTCATTGCAAGCCAGCAACCAACCATAACAATCTGATCAGAGGGCTTGATTTCCTCTTCCTCTGCACTTTTTGCGTCTTTTACCTCAATCTGAGAATCTGAGGCAGATGAATCAATCTCATCAGGAATCTCTACAGTAAATGCCTCATCATCCATCATTTCTTCCATGTCCTCGGGTAAGTGCCAAGCATCAGCTGAGACTACCCAAAGGGCCAAGGAAGTTATTCTCTTGACCAACTCCAAGAGTCTTTCGAATAAATGCTTCATTTCAGCATTCCTATGCTGAAATACATCAGAATTCCAATCCAGTTCCTCAAATGTGTAGCGAAGAGCGAGCAATATACCATGAACAAAACTATTCTTGCATGCTTCCGAAAGATTTTTCTCAGCATCCTCAACAGCAGCAAGCAGCCAATCAATAAGTGATGTCATATAACTTACAACAGGAGAGCTGGCGGTGCAAATTTGATACGCCCCATCCGGCCGTTCAGCCTCCAAACATAATGAGACGACATTACAAGATGGTTGGACAATCCAGCTTAGATCCAACACATACTTCCTAAATAGAAGTCGCAGAGTCAGAGCTCCAGCATCACTTTCTCGTACACGTGGACTACAGATCAATTTTTTAGCCCATATAACTGCCCGGTGGACAGATTCTGGACTACAAATGCCAGGAAGTGGAGTAGGAAAATAAAGTAAAATTTGAAGCGAGCACTCTCTCAATCTATCCCAACTATCAACAATCGACCCAACTAGCAGCAAGGTTGAATCAGGTGAAGTATAACCTTTACTGTAAGGATACAGATTGTTTTCAAAACAAAATCCATCCTCATCTCCACGCAAAGTTGGAACAACAGGCCAAACATTTGACATTATCAGTATAAGCTCCATAGCCATTGTCTTTCTCTCATACGGGGCAGAAGGATAGCAGGAAAAGAATAAAAATCGACTGAACCACTTTGTAAAATCGAAAAGATACTCCGCCCTGTGCATTTTGGTTTCCTCAGCTCCTGTAAATAAATCCTCTGCCTTTGAACTTCCAGAAATAAGAGGCTTCCAAGTTCCAAGCTTAAGTTGTCTCTCCAACGTTGTTCGGACACGAGAAAAGAACTTTCTGAACAAGCTGTTCCACTTCATTTGGAAAGCAGTAGAACAACATCTCATGTTCAAAGGTATAGCTCTTCTCATCAGGCTAAGTTCCAAAGGTGAAGGCAGACTAGCCGTCTTTGGATTTAAGAATAGAGTTTCTGCTGCATCCATGCGAAGCGACTCATCTATGTGAGTCAAAGCTAATACAAGCCATTTAACTGGGATTTTAACCTCTATGCTCTTTACTAGAACAACACAGTGTAAATTACTATTCTCCATATCAAGAAGTGCAACTTCAGGAGATAGTGTCGAACCCTCATACCAATCAATGTCTCCTTCAATAAGTGCAAGTCCACGAGATACCTTGAGTAATGATACCAAAACAGCAATTCTCTGTTCAAGTCCTAGAGTCATATATGAAGAACTGATTTCTGCAGAGGCAGCTAACGGGCCCTCATCCCCCTTAATCCCTATTAATGTGAGCATAGAGAATATGCTATCCAAATCCAGCTCAAGGAGGGCTGGCAACGCATAAGTATTCAAGTTGGAGCGCAGCTTTGCGACTCCAAAAGCAAGTCCTTGTAAAAATGGCAACAAGCAGAGACCTCTGTATTTTGTATAGCCACTTTCAACACCATCACTGCTCCAATATTCATCCCTTAAACACTCAAGTAAACACTTAAGAAATGTCGTGGAAGCACAGCAAACATCATCATCAATGTAAGCCTTTGCAGTTTCGAACAGCAAATCAGGATTCATTTCTAGAATAGCTTTAGCACCCAACCTCCTGGTCAAGGAGGCTAAAGGAACATATCTTCCCTTGCAACGTGGTCCTAGACAGAGAAGATCAGAAGCAATCTTCCTCAAGAACATCTTGATGTTTTCACTGCCCTCCGCCCAATGAAGGCTAGATTGTATGTCTAAATAGAGATCAAAGATAAGATGAACTTGTTTTACAGTTTGACTTAGAGGATCCTCCAAATTATTCCAAACTATCTTCAATATCCTTGCCCCCATCTCCTCAGGAATCGGATCATAATTATCTGTGTCTCCATTACTATCACCTAGTAGTAATGTTTTTATCTGCTGCAGACATATTTGCATCACAGTTAGTGCATGAAAATTGGAATGACTATCTCTAGGATTTTCGGCATAGATACATAATTCAGGCAAAATAGCATCATAAAGTATTGTCTTGACTGTGGAAACACCATCACCCGATCCTACACAACCCTCGTTTCCCACAATGTAATGCGTGTCAAGAACCGTTCTTGAAACTGCTGTAAGAATTCCTCTTATCAAGCAAAGTCTACTGAGAGTTGAAAAACTATGTATCACACCAACCAAATCACCCTTATATGGAATCTTCCCTACCACAGCATCAAGGCTGGCATCACAATCTCGAATACCACGCTGATTAAAGATACCTTGCATTATAAAGACACCAAGATCATCGGCACTCAAACACACCTGCAATGCTGCACAGAAGCTCACTCCAGCTGCCACAAAGCAGTCCCTTGAAAATGCGGCCGACTTCAAAATGCTCAAAACACAGGTAAAAGCCATCGCCATCACACTCTGATCACTCAAACTCAAGCCATGGTGGAATTTTTCAGGGAAGCGCTGAAGCAAGTAGTAAATACACGACAGCGCCTCCTGGCATTGCTCCATAACGATCGGAGAAGGCCTCGATAACTCATTCGTTTCTTTAACAATGCTCTGCAATCCCGAAATCACATCCGAAGCCACCAAAACCGCACATTGCTCCACAACTTGAACCACGTACCCCAATTTAGGGGTGCTCATCATCGACAGCGCTGCCCTTGAAACACAGAATCTTTTCCCACCACCATACTCTTCGCACAGCAGCCGGAAACAATCCTCGATCAAACTACGATAGTTCTTGCACTTGGCCAGAGCAGAAGCTAGCGTCCTATGCAACGGCAGCGAGTTCTCCAGGAAAAGAATCTCCAAATACAACTTCACCGCGCAGGAAACTGCGTTTTCCTCGGCGTTTCGGTCGGACAGCAAGGTGGAAAACGCTGCAGCGACTTTCTTGACGTGTTCGAGCTGGGCGTAAGTAGAGTTGAGTGAAATCAGGTGCTTCAGTTCAGCGAAGAAGGCGGACCCATCACGTGTTTGATTCAATGCCTCAGTGAAGTGCGGCGGGAACAGCACCGCGCTGTAAGTATATTTGTGGCGGTGCTGTATGGCACGCCATTTTGCTGACATGGCTTGCCTTGATGTGAAGGTTTGAGCTTTGAGACTACCGGCGTGCGGCGGCGGGGCAGGTGGCCGGCGGCGAAAGTTCACTGAAAAGTTGGGACGAGGTTTTTAGGGTTTAGCTGTGGAAATAAAACAAAATAATGGTTCACTAATTGTAAATTTTTGTTTATTCGATAAATTTATATATTGACGAGTATACCCCTCAGATTCTGTTTGAATATGGTCCGCATGGAGTTGACTTTTCATTTTTTTTTAAGGTCATATATTTTCTTAGTTGGTTCTATTAGTGATTTTCAATTTAAGAAGTTGATCAAAATAAATTTATTTAAAATATAACATGTGTCATGACAACAAATAATAAAGTTAATTTTGTAAAAGTTGATCTATCACTCTATATTTCAATCCATTATTCATGTTTTATCATTTCATCTTTTTTATCTTTTAGTGATAATCAATGATAACTGATCGTCGATAAATTTAGTCTAATTACGTTATGGTTAAGTAAAATTTTCTTTTATCTCGCGCTTTGAATGTTTCTTTAAAAAATACTAATATTCTCAACTTAGCAACAACAACAAAGATGAATTTTTTTTTTTTTTTTTTTTTTGAGGAAACAACAAAGATGAAATTAAACACAAAAGAAATGAGTAAATCCAAATTAGATTGAAGGAAGATGGGAAATTTGGGAAAAGACAAACAAAACGACATTAGTTTCTATCCCAACTGGCCATAAGGATAATTAGTTTGTTCAGAATCTATATGGCCATAAGCTTATACTGTTTTGTAAGTAAAATACCAAAAGCCCTCTAAAACTCATTAATCGTAGTAGAAACAATTTACAGAATGATACATGGTTTGGTACAAGATTTGAGTCCCTCTACGAGTACTAATATACAAAGAAAAACGAATTCTAACTCAAACATCTCAACTCCAGCAATTTGATCCTGCTTTGGGCACTAAAGCTGCCTGACTAACTCTCTCAAACATCTTCAACCATTCTAGTCTATTTGGTGAGAATATGTGAAGGCCAAGAATCAGAAGACGAAGGGTAACGGGGCCGTGGTTTGCTCACACCAGACGACACCTTAGGCGCATCCGTACCTGGGAAGGGGTTGGGGAAGCCTTGGAGTTGGGACTCATGATGTAATGGCACGACGAACACAGGACCTACAACAGGGGCCGTCTCTGATGCATGGCCAATGAGTGGAATTGCAACATGGTCTTCAGGTAATTGTGTTGTTGATGTGCTCTGAGGTTGAGAAAGGATACCCCTCTCGTCTATTTCTCTCTTTAGCCCCTTGACTTGAGCATCTAGAGCAGAAGTCTCCTCGACGAGCTCATTCTTCTCAGTTGTGATCTGACATCACAGTTCACACACAAAGAATGTTCAGACAGCCAATTCTAGCCACATTCTAAGAGTTTAAAGACACTAAAATTTGTAAATCAGTTATGTTCATTTGATAAACAAAGTTAGAAACACAGAGGGAGTGCAACGACACAAAAGGATTCGAGCTCAAAGTTGCATGCCATTAATCAAGGATCTTACATAGTTATATTCAGACAAAAGAGTTGCATTCTCCTTTTTCAGGCTGTCCATTTGAGTAACCAATTCCCCAAGGAGTCGAATCGTCTCTCTCAGCATAGAGGCCTTGCCGTTATTCGGATTATCTACATCTGCACGAATAGCATCCACAAACTGTAAGTCAAGCTGAAATTTTGATGTTCATACAAACTTAGATGCCAGATATACCAAGTGTCTTGCCCAAATCCAAGAATAATTCATTCATGCTGGCGCGTTTCAGCTTCTCCCTCGCAGCTTTGTGAATTTTCCGTGGAACTTTTCCAACCTTCTTGTTACTGAGAAATGGCAATGGCATTTGAAGCACAAGTTATACTACGGTAGTTCAAAAATCAGAGAGTGATTCATCTAAATCACACTATGCCTTGTGAATACTATGGTAGGTGTCATCTACACATTTTGAATTTCCATCTAAAGAAACTAGATTCATCTAAGCATTTCCTAAGGCATCCAAAATCAAGAAAACTTCTTGTTTCCTGATCATCTTGCAACAAGTCAAAAAACTTAAGCATCAATACACAATCTCCTGCTCTAGGAATTGGACCAAATACAGAGATGTTTACATTGTCAAGTAATGCAACGAAAACGAGAAATTGAGTTCAATCTTAAAATCATACAACATATTCTTCAAATAATTTCCCCCCTTTCTTCATATATCACACCAACACCCTAAAAGCTAGCTACCATCAAATTCCCATTTGCAGGCAGTTGAACATAAAATTTAGGCAAATCAAAAGCGATTGAGGGATTTAAAACCAATGAATAAAAAAAAACCAACCTCGAAGGCGTATCCACGCGATCGTCAGCAGAATCCGCAGATTCAGAACCCATTCGATAAAATTACCAACCGGCGAAATCAGTTGATCCCCAAATTAACGACACAGAAAAATTATGAAACCACAGTAACTGAGAAATAAACAAAAAAAAATCCGTGAAAACCAGAAGAAGCACACACAGATTACGTATGAAACGAAATCCTGCAGAATAATTGAGATAAAATAAAACAAAGTTGCGCGAGGGGTTTGGTCGCCACGCCTGGGCGTGTGGATGGCGTGCGCCTCGGAGCAAGCGTCGCGTGAGCGCGTCACGGTGTCAAATTGAAGCAGATTTACTAAATTACCCTTGTGAGGTACTTGATGGTTGGGGCAAGGGACGAGGGTAGAATCGTCGCTTCAAAGGTTTGTAGTAAAATGGCATCGTGTGGACTGCACTAAACTTGGTTCTGCTCGAGTGTTGAGACCACGTGCGTCACTCACCAATCTATTAGTATTAATTTTATACAAATTTTTATTAGACTATATGAAATTGATCTTAATATTAGTAATAAAAAAAAAGTAGCCACAGAAAATCAGATATAATTTGTTACTATTATATAAAATCAAAAGTTAAACGAGAATGATAAAATAGTGTCCGACTAAAATGGCTTCTAATTAAGAATTTATAAATTTTCTCACTTTCCTCAATATTTTCCTTTCTTCTTGTTGAGATGGAGTTTTTCAAAGATGAACCGAGAAACAATAATACAATCAAGTTTAGTATTCTTATTGCTTCAAAAAAAAAGTTTAGTATTCTTACAAATCAATACTCCCTTCGTTACTATGTCAAAAATAAATAAAAATGGCACAGATTAAAAAAAATGATACATAATGTGCTGATTGAGTAAATTGTGGTTCGATTGATGTCAAATTATGTAAAAATAAGTGATTGTAATCGAAAAGATAAAATAAGGTCGTGTCGAAAATGAAAGTGATATTTTCTCATGGAACGAATGAAAATAAAAAATTTGATAAGAATAGAATATAATATTTTATACTTATTCCAACATCACTCGATACATATATATACTTTTTTCCTTTTTTTGAAATAAGAGCATTCAGTAGTGGCAACCCGATAGGGGGTACTCGAGTCACCCCCGAGATCGGGTCGCCCACTGCAGGCGAAGGGGACTCCGATAGCCATTTTGTGAAGCGCGTGTTTTACACGCGCCAATTTAAAAAAAATAAAAATCAAATCAAATCAAATTTTGAATAATTGTGTCGTTGCCATTCGACCATTGCTGCCTATTTTGTTTCATTTTCACGGTCATTCGACCGTTTTTGATTTCTTTTTTCTTTTTCTCTTATATAAATTTGTCTATCTTCTTTTTCTTCTTCACCCCTCTTCCATACTCTTTTATCTTCTTTCTCAATTTCTCTCAAAAAAATTAAAATAGATTTATACCATTTTGTAGTGCCCCAAAATATTTGTAACTACAATTTTTTTTTAATTTTTAAATTATTTTTACTATTTAAATTTTAAGTCTTATAAGTCGCGCCTAGATATTGCATGAGCATGAGCATTTAATCATTTCAAGCATCATATCATTTATTATTATTATTATTATTATTATTATTATTATTATTATTATTATTATTATTATAAGTTACTACATATTTTAAGCCCAAACAATTATATTTTTATTTCAGCCCAATTCTTTCTTGGAGCCCATTGCTTGAGCCCAAAGTAATTTTTTCTCTAGAATTTTCAGCACCAATTGGAAACCCTAATTCACCTTTCCTTCTTGATAATATTAAAATTTTGGAAAGATTGTTCTTGATTGATTCTTTTACCAAACTAAACCCCTACCTACTTGTATAAATAGTAGCCCTCCTCATTCCTACTTCCTCACACAAAATCATTGAACACCGAGAGCTTCTGCTTCCTTCTTCTGGGTGAGGTAAACCTCCCCCTCTCTTATTCCTTCTCTGTATTTTTCTGTGCTGTATCTCTTCTAATCTGCGTCTTTCTTCCCATTCTCGTGAAGGGGATGACAGATGCCTTTATCCCATGATTTTGACTCCATCTTTCACTGTGTCAGTACTCTGTACTACTTTGCATGAGTTTATATGAATATATAGTATTTTATAATTTTTAGTTAGCTTAACTTGGTATCTCGTGTTTGATAGGGTATATTAGATGAGATAACTTATATTTCTCGCCTTAACTCTCGGTTTGATAGACACTGTAAATAATAACAAGGGCCCGCATCAAAACCAAAGCCCGCTGCAAAATCACTGTGCAGCCGAGAAAATACAACCCATGCCCACCCCCAGTTGAATAATATCGATTTGCACAGTGATTGAGATTAGATTTGAATTTTACATTTTTATCCCTGAAATTACTTCAAAATCGGAGGGGTGTACAAATTCTGCTCTATTTTGCTGCCTCCTTCGACAAAACAAAGCCGAGCTATTTAACATTGATCCAGATGCGGCGGTGGAGTGTTGGGGAGCGGCGGAGTCGACGAAAACGTTGGGGACAGTGAAATCAACAAAAAAAAAAAAGCAATAATTTCTGCTATTTTTGAAAAGAAGAAAGAGGTGGGTGTTGGGGGTGTGAGCCTGTGAAGAAAAAATGGGATGGGGTGGGGTGGGGTGGGGGCATTTGTATGCTTGAGAAGAAAGGGGCATAGACTTTCAAAAAAAAAAAAAAAAAAAAAGAGCAAAGGGGTGGAGGGCGCTGCGAGCCTGAGAAAAAGAAGAAGAAGAAGAAGGGGGGGGAGAGGTGGGTGTTGGGGGTGTGAGCCTGTGAAGAAAAAATGGGGTGGGGTGGGGTGGGGTGGGGGCATTTGTATGCTTGAGAAGAAAGGGGCAGAGACTTTCAAAACAAAAAAAAAAAAAAAAAGGAGCAAAGGGGTGGAGGGCGCTGCGAGCCTGAGAAAAAAAAGAAGAAGAAGAAGAAGAAGGGGGGGGTGTAGGAGGGGTACGTGTTCATTCATTAAAGATGGTGGGGGTTGGGAAAGGACACGATATATAGGTAGTTGTATTTTTTGTTTTTTCTTTTTACTTATTATTTTTAATATTAAGGTTAAAAAGGTAATTTGCTTATTTATTTATTTTTTTGAAATAATTTATTAATTTAATCTTAAGTTATATATTGTCTATCAAACAAAAAAATTAATTATATCAAAGATTCTATTTTTACTATCAAACACAAATATACAATACCTATCACTCATTATCTACGATATTTATCTTGACTTAAATTATCTTGCCATATCCTAAGAAAACTATCAAACGGGGCCTAATTGTTTAGTTAATTGTTTAGTTATTATGTATTAGGGTAATTCATAAAATTAGATTTAATCCTATAGTACATACTTTTGAATATTTAATAAGGTATATATAAAAAAAAAAGAATTGTTATTATACATATATATATATACTTGATTTCTTAAATGTTCAAATTTTAATAATGTTCAAATTTTATTAATAAATATTGGTAGGAAAATTTTTTATATTTTATTCATCCATCTTCATGTGCATTCATTAATTTAGCATGTTTTAATTGCGATTTTATAATTCATTTTAGGAACGGCGCGCGAGACTTGATTATTTAATTGCGAGTTTTATTCAAGAGAAGTAAAGGTGGGGTTATAACGTTGCATTTAACATTTATCCTTATTATACGTTTTACTCAATTTATATGTGTAAGAAGCAAGCAGAGCCTCCGAGCTATGAGATAGAAAGTTATAACCTACGAGGTATATGAGACAGAAAGTTATAACCTACGGGTTATATGAGATAGAAAGTTATAACCTACGGGTTATATGAGACAGAAAGTTATAGCTACGGACTATATGAGACAGAAAGTTATATAGCCTTCGGGCTAAGAGACAGAAAGTTATTGCTTTCGGGCAATATGAAAGAACAGACAGTTTTCATTGCACTTATATTTTGTTGTGATTCTTATAATATGGATAAATGCACCCACTGAGTTTATTGTACTCACCCCAAAACAATATCTTCTTCAGGAGATGACTCGGGCGATGAGAGGCAGGGCGAGTGATGGTCAAGATAAAAGAAGAAATAATTTTTTTTTTCAATTAGAATAAAGACTCAGTTTATGATGTTTATTTACTTTTCTCTGTTGGATTTGAGTTTTAGTTATTTAAATATTGAAATCTTATTTTTTTTAATCAAAGTACTTCTTTTTATTTAATAAGAAAATTGGGGCGTCACAAATTCCAATTGGTACGACTCAAATTAGGTTCCCGACCTCTCCGGCGGAGACGATTATCATCCCAATTTGGCGGGTATCAACTTGGATGAGGAACCTCGTCCAAGCGGCAACGAGGACCCATCGGCCGCCCACAGTGCGTCGAAGCCCAAGAAATGAGGGCGGCGGAAGGCTATGGCCTTCAAGGAGAAGGCGCCGGCGAGAGAGCCGGAGGAGGGAAGGGCCACTCGACACGCATACACCCTCGAGGAGACGGACCTTATTGTCCGTGTTTGGGCGGAGGAGACGAACGACGCTATTCGGAATGTCGATCAAAAAGGCGAGGCCTACTGGGGCCGATTTTTTTACCGCGTTAACGCCCTCCTCGGCGCCGCCTTCAAGCCCCGCCAAATAAAGGGACACTTCGCCCGAGTGGCCCAGGATGTGAAGTTGCGGGAGAATGTTTGGGTGGAGGTTTGCGTGAAGTGGTCTTCCGGCCATTCCGACGACATGCTCCAACAGAAGGCCCAAGTCATATTCCAAGCTAGGAGCCCCACTTCTGGCCCCTTCAACTACTGGAATGCATGGAGGATGTTCCGCATCAACCGGAGGTTCAAGTTCATGTACCTTGAGGGCGACGTCCATTCCTCCAAGAGGACGAAGACATCGGAGACGTGCGACTTCACTGGAGATCACGTCTTCCCGGTCAATTGGAAACAAGGCGGCGGCGAGAGCGGCGAAGGGGAAAGGAAAGGCATCGCAAAGCTCCATGCCTCCACCCGAATACATGGAGAGGATGGACAAGTCAGACGAGAACATCAAACAAATGATGGCCGAGGTCGCCAAGTCGAACGAACTCAAGAAGCAGACGCACGACGACCGAATTTTATTCATGAAGATCGACGACATGAATCCAGAAACTCTCGCCCTCCACAAGCAGTGTTGCGCGAAGATCATCGCTAGGATGAGAGAAGCTGGAGATCTTTAGGATTTTATGTTTTTAGTTTTTAATTAAGTAATTTTAAATTATTTAATCTTTAGTTTTTTGTTTAATGTAATCTTTAGGATTTTTAAAATTAATTTGAAGTAAATTGTGTTATTTAAATTTATGTAATTAAAATTAAATAAAAAATATAATAATCAAAATTAAAAAGATCAGGTTATCTATCATGTCATCCCACTACAGTCTCATTGATCTAGTGTGGACCCCCTGTATTAAGTCACCCTATTGCTGATGCATACATATATAGGAATGTAAATGAGTGAAAATACAATAGCTTCATATCTTACAACATTTCGAAATCCAACGGTAATACAAAACTAGAGTAGAATACTCTTGGTAATCAAATCTCACACACGCATTTAGGTAAGTCTGATATTAATTAAAAAAGAAATGAGTTGGAGTTGGAGTTGGCGTGAGGATTGATAGAGATCTCGTAAAGTCGACGTGTCGTAGAACCAAAACCCTACACCCACCCAAACGGGCAGTCGTTTGGACCACCGAGCCCCCTATTTAATCCCATCCGTCCAAACGGCCACATGTCACGCATCGCCTCACACGTACTCATCTCACCACTACACGTGCCGCAACGCAAACCCCTCTCTCATCGAAAAAGCGCAACTCATCTGGAACCTCTCTCTGCCTCGCCAAGTGCACCATCAACATATATAATCACAACTCCATGCATTCGCCTTCATAAAATTCTGTGTGTGTGTGTGTTATAGTTTTAGGTTGAATGAATATGAATGAAGCTGAGAGGAGTGGACGACTTCCTGTGGAGACGGAGGTGGGGCGGGTGGCGGTGGGGAAGAAAGCGAGAGCGCATACTCAGATTTTGAGGATCAGAGCAGAGGATTCGCGTGTGGATGAAGATGGATTTCGTGGCACGCAATATTCGAGGCATATGTTACCGGCTTCGCCTCTCGGTGCCAACAAACGCACTTCAGGTGCCTCCAACTTACTTGGATTTGAGTCTTGACTTTCTTCTTTAAATTCCTATACAAGTCTTTAACTAGTTCATTTTCATTTTTAGTTTGTGCGACAAAAGGAGCATGAAATCAATTTCAAAAGAGGAAGGGGAAGGAGCGGCTTTGCAGTTTCGTTGTAATCGGTATCAAAGTTGTGTCGCTATTCTTACCTTCCTACCAATCGGCCAATCACGCTATCCTTACCTTTCAACCAACCCCTTTGATTCCGCTTCTGCACCAATATATAATCTCGGTCCCTCACCTTGATCCCTAAAGCTCAATTTGTTTTTCACTGATGGCAGGAAGCCGCAAAATATTACTTTTTCTTCTTCTTGTGTTGTTTGAATGGCATCATAGCTACTCATTTCCATCATCAGGGCCCACCAAGCAGTAGTCCGAGGCTGCCTTTCATTCCAAGGCTGCATTTCATTCCAGCATCAGTAGTTGTTGGAATGAAACGTAGCCTCGGAACAGAATTATGTTGCTTGCTAAGCCCTGGTGGTGGAATTGACATTTTTGGGGAAGACAGTGGGCAAACAAATTGAGTTGTAGGCATCAAAGGTAAGGGACGGAATCGAAGGGGTTGGTTGAAAGGTAAGGATAGCGCGATTGGCCGATTGGTTGGAAGGTAAGGATAGCATGTACAGACCACAGAGCAAGTAAATAGAGGATATAGAAGCTTAGCTTAGAAGAAGAAAAAAAATATACTATAGTTTGTATAGTATTAATTAGTGAAACAGACAAAGGAGGAATAAAACAACTGCCTATTTACTCAAATATACGAGCACGTGCCATTTGTGTAGCACTTCAATCAACCAAAGGAACAGCGCATCATCCCCAGGCTTGATTGATGATTTAGCACGTAACTCTGTATGGTTTACACGTAGTCATGTAATCATCTCATTCACTTCTCACACAAATTTGATATTTTGTTACAAGGGGTGATAGAAGTAACATGGAATATATCCACCAATCTTATGTAGGCTCCAAAATAAACCTGAGATAAAAAGTTCACGTCTAATAAAGAAAACGCAAATGAACAGAGTTCAACACAAACATAAACGAAATAGATGATAACACTTCTTGAGATCTAAAACCAATGAGACCATTGGTTCCTCGAGATCATTTCACTAACAATGTCTATCTAATACTCTTCATTTTCATCGTCTTCCCCTTCAGCAGACTCTGCACCAACTTCCTCATAATCCTTCTCGAGCGCAGCCAAATCTTCCCTAGCTTCAGAGAACTCTCCTTCCTCCATACCCTCACCCACGTACCAGTGCACGAACGCACGCTTCGCGTACATGAGATCGAACTTGTGATCGATCCTCGAGAACACCTCAGCAACGCTGGTGGAGTTGGAGATCATGCAAACGGCCCTCTGCACCTTGGCAAGGTCGCCACCGGGGACGACAGTGGGCGGCTGGTAGTTGATACCGCACTTGAATCCGGTGGGGCACCAGTCGACAAACTGGATGGTCCTCTTGGTCTTGATCGTCGCCACAGCTGCGTTGACATCCTTGGGAACAACATCGCCTCTGTACATCAGACAGCAAGCCATGTACTTGCCGTGGCGAGGGTCACATTTAACCATCATGGAGGATGGCTCAAACGCAGTGTTGGTGATCTCGGCCACGGAGAGCTGCTCGTGGTACGCCTTCTCGGCAGAGATGACTGGGGCGTACGACGAAAGCATGAAGTGGATTCTTGGGTATGGAACCAAGTTGGTCTGGAACTCATTCACATCCACGTTCAGGGCACCATCGAATCTCAGGGAAGCAGTCAATGAAGAGATAACCTGCAAGGTTTTCATCAAATGATGCAATCAGTCACAATTCAATTGATCGACAAACAAACATTTACAGATTGCAGAAATCCAACTAAATCGTACCTGAGAAATGAGCCTGTTCAGATTGGTGTAGGTAGGCCTCTCAATGTCGAGTGATTTGCGGCAAATGTCATAGATAGCCTCATTATCAAGAAGCACGGCAACATCAGTATGCTCGAGAAGGGAATGAGTGGAAAGCACGGAGTTGTAAGGCTCGACAACAGCAGTCGAGACCTGAGGAGAAGGGTAAATGGTGAAGCCCAGCTTCGACTTTTTCCCATAGTCGACAGAGAGCCTCTCGAGTAACAGAGATCCGAGCCCAGAACCAGTTCCACCACCAACAGCATGGAAGACCAAGAATCCTTGCAATCCAGTGCAGTTGTCAGCCAGCTTGCGGATCCTATCTAGGCAAAGATCCACGATCTCTTTGCCAATGGTGTAATGACCTCTGGCAAAGTTGTTCGCGGCATCTTCCTTGCCACTGATAAGCTGCTCAGGGTGGAACAGCTGGCGGTATGTGCCGGTGCGCACCTCATCGATCACAGTAGGCTCGAGATCAACGAACACAGCACGGGGAACGTGCTTTCCAGCACCGGTTTCACTGAAGAAGGTGTTGAAGGCGTCGTCACCTCCGCCAACGGTGTGATCACCCGGCATTTGCCCATCAGGCTGTCACAAATTTCAATTATAAGCGAAAAGGAAAACATAATAAACAGCTCGATTTCAAAAATCTAGATCTATATTATCATCATTTCGACGTGATTTAGAGCGAAACAATTATTCAAATAAATTATATCTCCCACACGATCTGATGCAAAATCAACACAATTTGGAGTAAAATTAGTCTATACAACTAGATCCGACAAAAACATCACCAGACATAATAGATTCGATGAAAATGAAGCACATTCCGAAAAATAACACTGAACTGAAAAACAGAAAACGTATTGAATTTGATAAAATAAATCGAGCAGTCAATCGAAACAGAACAACATCGACTTGCAACAGAAGACATCATTTACATTTCAAACAAATAGATCCAATACAAATCTATCAAACAACGAAATTTTCACAAACATCCACGGATCTGGGAATATTACAAGTAAAACAGCAAATACAAGACCAAATCGGAAGATCAAAACGTAAGATTAAAGAGAAAAATCAGATCACATCTTACCTGAATTCCATGTTCGAGGCAGTAGAGCTCCCAGCAAGCATTTCCGACCTGGATACCGGCCTGACCAATGTGGATTGAGATGCACTCCCTCATTTTGGATTTGGTGTGAAGATCTGAAGAGAAACTGAACGGAGCTTAAAGAGAGAGAAGAACCAGGGCGTATACGAAGACGTCGCTGGAGGAAAATGGGCGGTTTTGGATCTGAGGTGAAAAGGGGGGGAATTTATAATTGAGGTTGGTACAAAAATATGGGCGTGAATTTCACTACTTGAATCTAGGGTTCGGATTGTTTTTTGAATTTTGAATTTTGTTAGTATTTTTTTAATTTTACAGCTGGATGGTGACCGTTGCCGCTCCTATTGTTTGGGTGAGGATCAGTTTGAAATTTGAAAATGTGTTGCTGGAGCTAGGAGGGATACCCGATTCTGGGATCCGGCCCGTGCGTAGGCGGGTTGTGGATCTGGATCTTTGTGCGGATATGGATATTAATGTAAGCCCATTACAATATATATTTGGGCTTTGTTATAAACAAGTGTTTTCTTGGGCGAATTTGATGTTGGGCTTGGTCATTATTTTAGAAGAAGAGTCCTAGCCCCTTTTTACTCTTTATTTATAGCTTCATACTTAATAGTAAATAATAATAAAAATAATTACAAATGTATTTTTCACCTTAAAAAATTAAAATAATACTCCCTCCGTCCACGAAAGAACTTTTTAGGAGGGAGTGGCACGGTTTTAAAAACTTGTTGAGTATAATGGAAGTTGTGAAAAAGTGATATAATTATTACTAGGAGATGTGAAAAAGTGAAAAGTAAGAGTAATTCTAAGTGGTGGAGTATAGTCCAAAAATAGGTAGGAAGTTTTTTTGTAGACGTCCCAAAAAGGAAAGATGGAAAATTCTTTCGTGGACGGAGGGAATACATCATCTGCATAATCTATCAAATTTCAAGAAATTTCGAAAAAATAAATACAATGAATTATGATTAATTAGAATTTGATGCTCCAACTTTTTGATAGACTAGTAGTAATTTTCTTTCCCTCTCTTGCTGCAAGCCACGCCGTTGCCGCCACCCTAACCGCTGCTACTCACCGCCTAATACAAAGGAAAAATCCCAAATGTTTCCTACTCTTTCAGACTTTGACATCGGTAAAGAAGAATCACTGAGACTCCAATATTCAATACCCGTTGCATTTTTGTGCTCCAATCCAATACTAATCCCAATCTTTTTGTCTGTATTAATCATAATTCATTGTATTTTTTAATTTGAAATCTTCATATATGATCATTAATATCTTTGGAACTTATTCATATTCTGCGGGGCTATGTAGATAGATTTGTCATTTTAATTTGAGGTTATTGGGTAAAATAGTATTTTTATTATTTTTATTATTATTATTTGTTAAATTGAGGTTTATTATAAAGTGAAAAAGAAAAAACATCCCTTGAAAGCACAAGATGCAGACAAGGGCACAAAACTTAAAAAGCGAAGGAGAACAACTCAAAAAGGAAAGTCAGGATCATTATCCAAATCATCCGACCAACGCCTATGGACGACATTATTCATTGCAATCATACTAGGCCTATTGGTGACGTCAACCACAAACTCCCTCGGCTTGTTACCCATTTCTTCCGCATTCCTGAGACGACTTTTAATACAACCTTCCGGAATTGCATGTATAGGCTCTCGTCCCTTTACCGAACCCTTTGGACGACCACGTCCGCGCTTCTGCTCCGAGAGTAACTGCATCCCCTGATTAACTTGCTCCTCTAACCTAATAATACGACTCGCCATGTCATCCGGAGAAGAAATTGATTTATTATCAAAATCAACTTCCTTAATCGGCGAATTAACCCGCTGGCTCGCTGAATCTTCTGCCCCAACTACCGGTTGTTGCTCTACTACAGCTCCACTATTCGTTCCAGAATCCAACTTCAAAGTTCCCTCTACATTCGAGCCCTCCTTATTACTAGTCTTGTCCGTGTGAGGCGACCCATCATTTTCTTCCTCATGTAAAGGCTCTGCTTCATAATTGGAGTCCGCAATGATAGTCTCCTCCACTTCCTCTTCCTCATCCTCATCTAGCGCTTGATATCGGTTAGCATCCCCCGCCAGAGGGAGATCATTTTTCTTAAAAGGTACTGTAGACGCTTCTTGAAGATCAGGACCTGATAGAGGTTTAAGAATATCAACTTTGGGCTGCCATGCAGGAGTCGGACCCTCTCCCTTATCAAGATTCTTCACAACCATAGCAGGAGGCTCAGTGATCTTTTGCTTGCTCGTGGCCCTATCAGCTCTCCGGCATTTATCCGTTGAATGACCTGTAAGTTTACAACGCGAGCAAAAAAGGGGCATAGATTCAAAACCAAACTCAATGTAGAACGATCTATCGCCGTCATCAATGTACATCGAGTTGAGAATAGGCAAAGCCATGTCAAGTTCCACCAAAACCCGCGCAAAGTGTCCCACATGACCAGTTGCGGAGGCATTATCAATTCGCATAGGATGACCAAGCACACGACCTATACCAGCAATAATCACCGGAGTCCATAACTCCACAGGAAGATAATATATCCGAACCCATACCTGAGCCAGAGACGACACTTCCTTATACGGATCGAAATACCTAGTCCATTCACGGAAGCGTACGTGGCCGATTGACAGTTGGAGAAAAGAACTCCCCTTAGCTTTCTTTTTCGCTTCCATCGTCAAAAATTTAACAACGAAGAATCCCTTAGCCATGGGCACCAGTTGACAGTCGGCGCACTGCCATATGGTTCGAAGTTCATGAGAGAGGTCGGCGAACGTGCGTGGCTTGTCCCCTTTACGTTGGATAAGTCTACCGATTAGTGCAAATTGAAACTCTTCCAACTTTGTTTGATATTCCGATTTGGGCACTGAGAGGGTGACAACCTCTCCTTCTCGCTGTATTTGAAGGCCTCGGAGGCCATACGCTGTAACATCCGGCTTCTTAAGGGATTTTGGTTAAGTAGGAGGCTATGAGAGTAAAAAAGAGGCTATGAATAGAATTACCCGAAGAAGAATCTTCAAACTCATGCAAGGTTTTAATAACAAATGTTTTTATATTGTGCTCTTCTAAATTGAATACTAGTACGTCAATCAGTACTAGGCACCACGAACATCAAAATTAAATGATATATTTAAATAAATAAATATAAATATTAAATATAATCAAGATAAAAATAAATATAAAATATGTTTTAAAATAAAATAATTGACATCAATTATTCAATAAAAACGTAAATTTTCAAGTATGTATAAAGCGTAATGATAATTATAGTTATTAAATAATTTCAAATCATTTGATAATGAAAAATAACACTACACATTATTATTATAATAGAGTACTACACGTCATAATAAATAAATAAATAAATATTTTCATACAAAAATATAAATAAAAAGTTGTAAAATTTTAACAAAGAAAGAAAAATAAAATATTTTAAATTTTTCATAACTTATTCACTTTAAATTTATTAAAGAATAATTTCCAATAATAAAAGTTGATACGTATGAAAAAATAAAAAACAAAATAAGTTAATTAAATAAAAATAAAAAAAATAATTGAAAAATATAGTTATTCTAAAAAGATGAGAGAGAAGATCGATTTTTTTAAAAAAATTTAATTTTTAAATAAATACTAACTTTTATATTTTAAATCAAATATTTACATAAAATATATCAAATTAAAGTTCTTACCGTGATCTTTAATTTGATAAGCATATTAAATATTTTGTAATAAGTCGCATTTAACAATTTTAGGAAAAAATAAAATAAAAAATAAGAAGATAAAGGAAAAGGAAATTAAAAATATATATAATTCACAAATAAACCTTCAATTTTATTATATTATTAAACTGCGATTTTATTAAGAAAAAGAAAAAGAAAAAACCTAAAAGAACCCTTGAAGGCACAAGAAAAGCAGACTAAGGGCCGAGCCTCATTAAAACCTTTCCACGGAAAACCCAATGGAAAAAACCGCAGAAAGGAAAAAGAGTACCCGTCTACAGGAAAAAACCGAAAAAGGAGAGAGCGGAAGGGAAAGTTTTCGGAACTCCGGCCGAACCATCGTCCCCAAACAATCCCGGCTCTCCCCCCAACAACCGAAAGAAGGGCAACAAGGCCGGTGAGACGCCGTCGCCAAGAGCCCAAAAACAAAAACAAAAACCAAGTGACCCGGCCGGTTATACGCCGTTGCCGTAGTCACAAACACAAACCAAGACAGAGAGCAGCACGGCCGGTGAGACGCCGTCGCCGAGAGCTCCCAACAAGAAAGAAAGGGTCCACCAATAGGAATCGCACGGTCGGTTATACGCCGTCGCCGATAGATCCCATCGAGGGAACCCGAAAGACTGAAAGTTTCGGCCGGTGAGATGCCGTCGCCAGAAACTAACAAACTACGAACAACCAAACCCGAAGAAAGGAAACGAGCAAACCAAAACAGAGAGTAGCACTGACTCAAATCAAACCGATCACCCAAGCGAAGAACAGGCACCAAGAACTCGACGAAAATCAGCGGTGCACCAACTGCTCGATCATAACTCAGAATACCAGCCCAAAACATTCCACCCCAACCAACCAAAAGAAGAGCAATCGCCAAATGCTCGACGAAAGGCCCCCCAAAAGCTCGCCTAACACCAACTGCTCGATGAAAGACCAGCGATAGCAGCGCGCCAACTGCTCGACCAAAGTCCCGAAAGGCGCCACGCACCAGCTGCTCAACAGAAATCCAGAACAGCAACATCAACTGCTCGTCCCAAGCATGCCAAAGCATGGCCCCAACCTCTCGCCGAGCAAACCTTCAATTTTATTATAATTACATAATTGTCATTAATTTTAAAATTAATATTGAAAATTAATTTTTTAATATGTTACTATATATTACTCCCTCCGTCCCATTATTGAAGACACATTTTCCTTATTGGGATGTCCCAATAATAAAGACACACTTCCAAATAAGGAAAGAATTAGCACTTAACAATCATTAATTAATTTATCACTAATTAGGATATAAAAGTCTAATAAAATCCTAAATCCTTTATCCCTCTCTTGAATATTCTCACTCATCCTCTCTCTCTCGCCTCTCTTGGCGCTGCAACCGCCGCCCTGACCACGGCGCCGCCGCTGCCCTGCCGGCGGTATCCACCCTCATCGCGCCCTCTCTCTCTCATCACCGTCGCTGCTCTGTCGAGCCCTAGCCCCTTCTCTCATTTACCTCACAGAACTCCGGCGAACATCAACCGAACCTCCGCAAGTGTCCCTTGTCTCGCCTCTGTCTCACTATCTCTCTCTCTCTGCGCCACCGGTCTCGCCTCTGTCTCGCCCTCTCTCT
This sequence comes from Salvia miltiorrhiza, assembly GCF_028751815.1. Classification (NCBI taxonomy): domain Eukaryota; kingdom Viridiplantae; phylum Streptophyta; class Magnoliopsida; order Lamiales; family Lamiaceae; genus Salvia; species Salvia miltiorrhiza. Next base: position 349,894 of record NW_026651555.1, read on the forward strand.
CTCGGCGTCGGAAGAACAGCAGCAACGAGACACCATCGGCGTCGCGCCCTCACCACTGGTAGCGTGGCGTGAGATTTTGATTTCAGATCCAAAAATTGATTTCAGATCCAAAATCCGAGAGGTTTCTTTCAATTTTAGATTTTCGAGCTGATCTGTTTTCGATTTTGATTTCAGTTTGAGTTTCAATTTTTCAGATCGATTTTGATTTCAAATTGAGTTTCGATTTCAGATTTGAGTTCAATTTGAGTTTCAGATTTCAATTTTAGAGTTACAATTTCAGATTTCAGATTTGAGTTCTTTTTGGCTTCCAATTGAATTTGGCTTCCACCACAAACCTCTTTCTCCTCCCCCTTCTTGATTTTGGTCCTCTTTTTGGTTCGATTTTGATTTTCATTTTGTGGTTCGTTGGAGCTCCGTTTTGTTGAGATGGTCGAAGAACTCGGAGTCCGGCGGCAAAGACGGGGTTGGAGAATCTCCCAATTCTATTGTTCCGCCTCAGAGGTTTGTGGTGGCAGTGGGTGGACATGGGGGGCGGCAGGGTGGTGGAAGGGGGGTGGTGGGTGTGCGGCGGAGGACGGCGGGGGCGTGGTCGGAAACAGAGGAGGTTAATTGAATATAAATTCTGGACAAAAAAAATAATTTAATTAAATTAATTAGATTTTTCAAAATTTTTGAAGTTAAAAAATTTAAATTCCAGCATAAACATTAAATAAATTCACTAAACTTAAACTAATCAAATACACTAATGATGTGGGCCACACCTAAACTATCTCACTTTATTACTTAAACTACCTCTCCTTAATCTCCGTGCCCAAATGAAGTGTGTCTTCATTATTGGGACGGAGGGAGTATTAGATTATAGATTGTCTATTATCTCAAAAACAAAAATCCAAATTGTCTTGCTTGGCGTGTAGCTCGATATTGGTACATAGTTGATGCTGGAATAGGATTAGGTTCATAAATATTGTTGGCCCATCATTACTGTATAAGGCCAGACTCTCATTGTTTGTGTAGGCCCAAATCAAATTTCTCTTTCATACCACTAAATCAGCCGTGGCCCAAACAAAAGTTTATGTGAACATGATCCATTGACAATAATTGAACATATAAATATCTCGAGAGATTTCCCATATGCAACTTTTTGAAAAGCTTATTTTAATTTATTATAGGCCAAAACACTTTATAAGAAAATTGTTGTGGTGGTGAAATGAAAAGGGCAAAAAGGATGTTGATGCAAGAGTGTGTTTGGTGAAGTGTCAATGGGAAGCCTATTCAATATGTGAATGGTGATCACTAACAAGGTTCACTCCCCCAATAACAACTACCCATGCTTAGTTATGACCACTCAAGAAACTTTGCAAATTTTATGTGCCCTACATGTCTACTAATGATATACATGAAATATTGCATCTCTATCATCACCATCTTTGAGATGCCAATTGAGGCAATCTTGTTTGAGGAAATGTGTATGAAGATCAAGACAAGTAGAAATGATAAGGTGTAAAAGGTGCAATTAAGGTCATAAATAAGGGTCACATTTGGAATTCTCTTTCATTGTTGAGAGACAATAATAATTTCCCCATTCAATGTATTGTGATATGAGTCTATGTAATGAGTTTGTGAGGAATAAATGAAGAATTATATGTTTAACTTAATTTGAATAAAAGTGAATGTTATTGACATATAGAAAGCTGCAATTTTTTTTAGTAATCTCAACAACTTTTTTCAGCCAAACACATTGGTTCTTGATATGGTCATGCCTAATTTATTAGATTACTCCTTATCAATTTCTAAGAGTTAGTATATAGGAAGCATGAGTACTATTTATCTTCATTGCTTTTAACTCATTTTAATAGTATGCTATTGTTACTTAATTCCTACTTCTTCTATGTTTTTCTAGTATATGAATTATGCCTTATTCAATAGCTTCAACATAGAATAATACCATCACTCTATCTCTATATATGTGCTTCTTTTTTAGTACCTTGAAAGGGTCTTTTCATCTCTTTTACTTTTAAGTTACATAATCATGCATTTTAACTACTTATAGAAAGAAGAAAAGATATATAATTAGCATTCTATGGTTCAATTCATGAGGTACCAAATTAAAGCAAATCGGTGATGAATGAAATAAAAGTACCCAAAGATTATGGTGTATGTGAAGTTTAGATCTTCAAGTTAACTAGGAAAAAAAAAACTTAGTTTTTCCTATTAATTATTACCACGTTTAATTAATTTTAAGGATAAGCAAAAGCATCCCCAAATGGAAACTAAATTACTATGTCACTGATTTTTACAGTATTTTTTAAAGATAAAATTATACCAATGATGGATCATAAGCAATTGTCAAAAAAAGGCTGTCACGCCAAGCAATCATTTCATGCTAACTTTGAGAATTCTAGGGTTTGTGAATTTCTGTGTCGAGAATTCTACCAGTTCTGTACGTAGGCTCATCATAGTGAATTTTTGAAAGTGTGATTAAAATTACAATAATGGTATTGGAACAAAATATGGTTAAATATTTTTCAAAATAGTAATTTTTTAATTTCTTAAAAACCTTTTAATTTTTATTATTATTAAAGCACAAAAATTACAAAATTAAAAATCATAAAAATTAAAAAAATGTTAAAACTTACAATGTACAGAAAATAATAAATAAAGTACTTTTTGTTTTAATTTATACCAAAATTTTTAAATAAATCAAAATTTTAAAATATTTAACTTTTTCTTCATTCAGGACAAATATTGTCCAAATAACGCTACTCTTAACATTAATCTTCTTCTTCAGCTTATTTTATGTGATAAGATAATTTTTCTGTCATAAATAATTAATTAATCTAGTTTCTACTTTTGAATTGGGCCCACAACACATGGCCAGGTTAGTTCAAAAAATGTGGTTCAAATAATTTATTTAATTACACTTCATATGGTGGTCCATTTCTCTATTATATAGTTTTTAATCTTTTCACACTTTGCATCTCTGTGTTTCTGCTTTTTCTTTTCTATCTCAGTGTTTATTAATTGTACTTGTTTATGGGCTTCTTCACCACCTTTAGTAGCTATCTAACGCCTTTTGGCTATAGATATATATAACTGTCTTGTCATTGATTTCAATTTTTGCATATAATATGTTTTACGTTCGCCAAAATTGATATGTAAATTGAAATGTTCGACAGTTTATATATAGTAGAATATTTCTTTGCATTTGGAGGAAGGATGTGGATTTTAAATGTTTTTTTGAGAATTTTAATAGTATTGTGATATATTCATTAGTATATATATATTCTTTTTATAGGTTATATTCATGTGAGAATACTATAAGTTGATACAGCTTTCCTACACCAAATTCTCGATTGTAGAAATAAATTGAATCTTTTTGTAAAGTTGGCAGTGATAAATCTTGAAAAAAAATCGAGCTAAAAACATGAAGAATTTGTGAAATCTTGTATATCATGATCAGGAAAATGAATTCTTTATCTTGTACTTCCTCCATCCCGCTTATAACGTCTTGGGACGTTAATTATAAGCTGAACGAATGAGTACTTTTTTTTTTTTCTTGAATGTGTGTTCTTTACATTTAAATATTTGTTCATATTTATAGAATAACATCTAAACCGAATATTAGGGCCCATGCTAAAAGCCTATTAAGCTAAAAAGATAATATAAATACAATTTAAATTACTCACACTTCTATCTTATCAGATCTTATTAGCTCTTGTTGTGGCTCTTTCGATCCGTGTTTCTCTGCACTGACGAGTTTGGGGGCCTTTGTTAGTTCAGACTTGATAAGAATAGTTTTAATCCTCTGAAATTATTTTTTTTAAAATACAAATAAAATAAACTATTTTTAACCATATGTATGAGCTTGTATACTTGCACCTCAAATAAACTTTATATAATTTATTTTGGATTTTCCCTATAAGAAAGGAGCCATGTAATTCCATCCTAATTACAAAGTTTTTAAAAAGTAAACGAAAGTTCCTCTCATTCTTCCAAAAGAACTAAAAATTTGTGGCATAAACTAATCTTTTAACCCTTTTAAAAATAAAACCATTTGAAGTAATTTTCTAAGGTATTCGTGATTTTGTTCTGACTACATGTATTTTCTTGAAATTTATTAAATTTTTTGTAAGTTACTAAAATAATAAGATAATTTTTGAAAGGGACATAGTTATAGAATCTTGAATGAAGCTTCGTAGCCACTAAGCACATGGCTAGAAATATAACCCTACACAAGCTGCTAATAGGAAAAAAATAAAATATAATTAATTTATTTAACCACGGCTTATCTGTTGTCCCCAAAAGCTGCTACACCACAACCAATAAAGCCAACTTTCATTCGTTCTAAAACCCTAGTTCTTAAATATCAAAGTAATTAATACTTTTGATTACACTATTTGAGTTTTAAACTTTAAGAATTCGATCTTTTGTCAAAGGATTAGCAGACCATTAGGGTCTGTTTCGTGACTTAATCCGACTTAAACACGTACTTTGTGCTGTTATGATATGATTAGTTGAGGTCGGGATGCTCATTGGCCGCCTTCATTAATTTCTTAGTCCTTTCACATTGATTAAACCTTAATCAACTTCAAATCACATCTGTTCTTGTTTTTGTTATTTTTAATGAAAAATACATATTATGTCATGTAACTCTATATTATGTTAATCAAATAACAATCATATATAGACCAAATCATTCAAACAAAATACAAATCACATTCCACCGATGGGACTTGAAAAAATGATCTTGTAAGAATTTAAAGAGTCTTTAATTTAGTGTCTCAACTTTGCCCTCGTTGGATGCTAGACAATTGCACATCCCTATGTCCCTGGTGTATTTTGTGTGATACATCTAAAGATATCGATCTAGTTTGAAAGTGACAAGTTAGTCGGAATAAATTAAAAAAGTAAAAGAGTGTAACCGAAAACTTCTATTTCAAAAGAAATTCAACTCGATTGTCTTGAACTAAAATTAGACGGAGCATAACAGGACTAGTCCCGAAAACCAAATGACTTGATTCTATTAATTGAAAATCTCCTCCTTACTTGGTTATGAAACATAATACTCCCCACGCCTCACAAAAATATGAACATTTTGTCATTTTGGGGCGTCTCACAAAAACATGAACATTTCTATTTTGGTACACTACCCCACCACAATCCATTTACTTTTCATCTCTACTTTTCATAAAAAGGGACCATTTTTCACTCACAATATACTTTTATCTAACTTTTCTTAAAATCCATGCCACTTACAAATGTTCCTATTTTTGTGAGATAGTGGGAGTATTTGTTTTTTTAATTTGATAATTAATAAGTTTTTATTCAAATATTGTGACATGCATGTGTGTTGACTTTTCATTCGAAAGTTGTACTTATCATTTCAGTACTTTTCTGTTGATTTACTTTAGGGTTAAATGCATGTAATATCATGAACTTAGGCCGAATTCCAAATTTAGCACGACTTTAAAAAGTTCCAATTAATATGGCTACCTTTGCTCCGTGTTCAATTTTAACACATTAATTTGACGTGGCTTGCCGGCACATGCTTCGATCCTACGTGTCATTGACATGGCTTGCCGGCACAAGCTTCCGGTCGGCGAGCCAAACTCTCTCTCTCTCTCTCTCCCGCCGCCTCGACCCCCACATCTTCCACCGCTCCGCCTTCTCCACCGTGACGCCTCTCACCTCCTCCTCTTTCAACGGCGACGAGCGCCGCCGCCTCTGCTCGCAGACGCGATTCCGGCGACTTCTCTTCTTCCTCACTGAACGCCGCCGCCGCCCTCTGCTCTGCAAACCCTACCCCCAATTCCAAAATTTCCGGTCGCGACGCGATTCCGGCGACTGCCCTTCTTCCTCACTGAAAACCCTTACCTCGCTGGCTCCAATTCCGAACGGCGACTCCCCTTTCGCGATTCCGGCAACTTCTTTTCTTCCTCACTGAACGCCTCGCCGCCCTCTGCTCTGCAAACCCTACCCCCAGCCCTTCCTCACTGAACGCTGCCGCCGCCCTCTGCTCTGCAAACCCTACCCCCAGCCCTTCCTCACTGAACGCTGCCGCCGCCCTCTGCTCTGCAAACCCTACCCCCAATTCCAAAATTTCCGGTCGCGACGCGATTTCGGCGACTCCCCTTCTTCCTCACTGAAAACCCTTACCTCGCTGGCTCCAATTCCGAACAGCGACTCCCCTTTCGCGATTCCGGCAACTTCTCTTCTTCCTCACTGAACGCCGCCGCCACCCTCAGCCCTTTCTGTCTCTCTCTTTCTCTCTTGAGTACAAAATTATGACGTGTCTGCCGGAAGACACGTCATTGCCACGTGGTTCTGCCGGAAAACAAATCGGTGCTAAAATTGAACACGGAGCAAAGGTAGCCATATTAATTGGAACTTTTTAAAGTCGTGCTAAATTTGGAATTCGGCCTAAGTTCATGATATTACATGCATTTAACCCTTTACTTTAATACTTAAAGAAAATATATATATATATATATATATATATATATATATATATATATATATATATTTTCAGCCATTTTCAGCCATTTTCAGCCATTCGATCATCAAGATCTACGCTGGATGCATCATCTTGTTGGATGAATATAGAACCTGGGTTCGAATCCTGAAGGAAACATTTTTTTTTAACTTTTTTAGTGCATTAATTTTAACAGCGAATGCATTAATTTTTACAGTGAATGCATTAGATTTGATGGTTCTCCAGTTTTCACAAATAATGTAGTTCTCTCTATAACCACACCATATATATATATATATATATATATATATATATATTATCATTTAGAAAAAATGTACGTGTGTCGTCAGTCGGCCAAAAATCAAATGGATTAACCTAACTAACATCCCTATCGGTTTCATGAAGTCATTTTTGTCCCTTTTTGAATTGGGGGAGAATGATCAAGGAAGCCTAATTCAAACGGCAAAGCTGAAAAAACGATATTTATTCAGATCCTTCATCGCACGAAGGTGAGGTATACTTATATCGTATCACGTATGTCATTGAATTGTAAGGCTCTAATTAGTGTCATTAATCATTAGCACAACGAATTTAAACTCTACATTAATATTTAATCATGGAGTGGTTTATAATTAGATTATTACTATATATGATGCTCTTACAACGATTTGCTCACTTTGACTGGGACGACAGGACCCATTTCTCGTAGACGAGGGCGTCCGAAAGGGGCTATCAACAAGAAGGGGAGAGTTTCTGATTCTTCTATCAAGCACAGGCTCCGTCGTATCATAATGAATGGCATGTCCTCGGATTTCCAAAACTCAGCACGCCGTGATGATATGCAGGGCCCAGGTCTTGACACTTCTTCGCCTGTGGAGTTCCTGAATAAAGTGAAGTATGCTCAGTCTAGAGGACAGATTCTGCAAAACTTTGTGATCAACTCCGATAACTCTACCGATGCAGCCCATGCTATGTCGATTGTGGCCTCTAAAAAATGGGGCGATATGTTGGACGATGAAGATGACGATGTTTTAGACGAGGACGACCCTCTTAAAATGTTCTCTTAGTCTTGGTTTCTTTTTTTGGTTACCCGGGGTTTCTTGCGGGTGCTTTTGCTTGTTTCCTTTGTCTCTGGTCTCTCTTTTTTCTTTTCTTTTTAATAAAATTTCTATTTCAGCTCTTACAAAGAAAGATGCTATCCTATCACCGTAATAGCGTCTAGCTAGGTATAGAATAGCTATATGGACCATTCTATATATATGATCTTCCTAATATTTTTTTCCTTTTCTCATCACAGATTTATGTGGCAAATTTAGGCCCATGCATCATATCTATAATATGTACTTTTCGTCTCAGGAATCAAATTATTGATAACTTTTACAATGTGGCCAGGCAATTTTATTTTTTTCCTAAAAATTGTATAGACAAAGTTTTTCCAAATTTTCATTATTTAATCATTTTTCTATCGAAAGTATTTATAATTAAGATTTTACATGAATATTCAAGATCTGACAATATATCTTCCAATATTCAACCTATTAATTAGTTATGAATTTGAATCTATCACATTATTTCTTTTGTCATTATTATATCACAGATACAGATTTTGTATACACATAGATTATCGATGATAGGGTAAGGTTATAGTAAAAAACTGATTTTATATATATATATATATATATATATATATATATATATATATATATAATAATTTGTAGAATAATTGCATTTAACAAAATAATAGAGAAATTGTACTTTTATGGTCTTGCAGATACAGAATAATTGCATTTAACAAAATAATAGAGAAATTTGTAGAATAATTGCATTTAACATGATCATAAAAATGTAGATATTTTATAGATTAAGTGCAATTATTTTACATGTTAATAGTAAATTGTTCGTAGTTTTTATATTAAATGAGGTTTTAGTTCATGATCTTAATCCAACAATAATATATATATATATATATATATATATATATAAAATATATATATGCGTGTGCGCGCGCGCACATTACCCTAATTAGTAAAAATAATAAAAGTAGTTTTCCCACTTTTTGTGTGGGTAGTGGTCCCGCCTGCGTGCGGCGGCGTGCGGATAATTTAATTTCCCATATTTGTGTGGTGTAGAGGTCACGTCTGCGTGCGAGTTACTTATTTGATTATATAATAGATACCTCTTATAATTCTAAAAAAGTATATCGTTGCCTCCTATACAATTTAGGAAGTGCATGTGTATAATTGTGTATGTCCGAGGAGATAGACGTAATACTATATAGTATGAAGAAAAACCAAGATCTTTTCCCTTCTAGCTAATGAAGGGTTGGTTGAATTTTGGCAAACTTATTTCATTTTGTGTAATTTTTTCATCAAAGGCTATCTTTTCCGTTGTACCAAGCACATGACATTCTATCTGGAGCCGTAAAAATGACGTGCTTATCACATAATCAACCCCTCCGTGCATATTTTCATGTGCTTGGTTTATGCGGAAAAGTCTCAAAATTCAATTACTGGCCCATAAATATCCTGCGGGTACAACACTTAATAATTAGTGTTCTATTTTTACAAGTCCGAAAGTTATTGTCCTAATTTCCAAATCAACTTAAATTATTGTCCTAAAAAACCCTCTGACTCTAACTTTTTCATCAAAGGCTATCTTTTAATGGACCCTAATGAACTCAAGCAGACAAGCAGTTGGCTTAGTTAATAATATTAAAACTTATTCTGATATATATAACAGTATAAAAACAAATGTGATTTTATAAAAATTAACGTATACATAAATGGTTACAACAATGAACATGCATAAAATGACAATAATATTTTGTCACAAGCCGGTTGTCTGTAATTCGTTTTACATTGCTTGTTTATTACGCTTTTGAGTCTTTTGACTCTACTATATATACGTGTGTGATTTGTGGACTATAACGTAGAAGTGTAATTCATCAAAAACACAATCACCAACAGAAACATTGGTCGTTGACGTAGACTTCGGTCCGTAAATAGTTAGATACTCCCTCCGTTCCAATTATATATGTTTTTTTTTAATGGATATCCCAAATATATAGACTTATTTTCATAAAAAGTAATATTTTTTTACTCATTTACTATTATATCCTTATTTAATTCTTTAATTTACTTTAACTTTAATTCATCATTATATAATAAATATGAGCATATTAGGAAGTTTAGTTATATTTTTTCATTTTCAATGATTTTTCTTAACCTTTGTGTAAATGCCAATCAGCCTATATATATGGGATGGAGGGAGTATTGGTTCGAATTCGACCGTTTTCCCTTTTTGGAGTAAAAAAAAAATGATTGTAGATTTTAGTTTGTAACAAAAATAATTATAGTAACTCAAACCGAAATAAAACGTCAAATATATGCCACAAATTAATTATCCAAAATTAGTGTGGTTATAAGATCCAGGTGGAGACACCCTCTCATAATTGGACGAATATAATTTTTTGCAGTATCACAAAACCTATGATCGATGTGACCTTTGAGCACATGTATTGCCCCCTTCCTTCTATAACCAATATAATACTATATGCATGCTTAAATAGACTAAGAAACTACTAATCTATATGAAAGAGTAGACTACTAACTATAAGTCTATATATAACCTAGCTACCTATATATACATAGTCTTACAAAATTAATCACATTGAAATCATACTAAAAAATTCCATGAATATTATAAGTTTATAACTATATAAGAACTTGTACTAAAAAATAAAGCCTTATTTTATCTAATCTCATCATCCAAAATAATTAATTAGCTAAATGACTCATTTTAATGTTTTTGCGGATCTATATCTTATTTATTGAATAACCTCTTTTAAGGTCACGTTAATCGTTATATATGGATAAATCAACAAAATCATTCGGTACAAAATAAAAGTAATTAGAATATACCGTGAAAATATACAATTTTTCCACACCTTAGTTATTTAATTAAGGGAAAATGTGCAGATTGGCCCCCGAAGTAGTAGCCCCTATAGCGTATAACCCCTCTTACTCACTGTGTGTGCAACTAAACCCCTGAACTCCGAGAAAAGGGTGCAAATTCCCCCCTCTGACCTAACGTCGTTAAGTGTCCGTTAACGTTTGGGTTTAATTTCACCCTCTACTTCAGGGGTGGATCTGCACCTTAATTTTTTTTTATTTTTTTTTTATAATTTCAGCAACTCACCTTCGGCATCAACTTAACTGCCTCCGTACTCATCGATTCTGACTTGCACCTTGTCAGCTCACATGCGCCCAATCTCTTGGTTGTCGACTGCCCACCGCTTACATACAGCAACGCCACCAGCTTCTTCACCGCCCAGCACAACAGCATCTCCTCCAACACCTTAACCTTTAAGGCTTATCTTATGATATTAATTATGTATATATTTATCTATATAATATATACTCCCTCCGTCCCATGAAGCGTGACCCATTTCTTTTCGGCACGGGAATTAAGAAATTGGTATTTTGTATGTTAAGTGTAGTAGGTGAAAAAGTGAAAATGTGAATAAAGGGTAAATTTTTTGCTATTTTTAGAAATAGGTCAAGCTTCGTGGGACAACCCAAAAAGGAAAGTGGGTCACGTTTCGCGGGACGGAGGGAGTATTTAAATTTTATTTATTTATTTTTGAATAATTATTAAAACTCTAGATAATAATTATGATTTTATTTTTAGTTAATTTAATATTTGTAAATTTATTTTAAAAGAGAAAAAAAGAATAGAGCTGGGTCAGGACTCGAAACCCTGTGAATCTAATAGATCTGGACATGAATCTCATTTTTTTGGACCTAATGGATTTGGACCGGATCCTGACCTAAGTAAAAAAATACGGATATTGATTTGGACCAAGCAGGATTCGATTCAGGTCCACATCTGGAATTGGTGATGCTGCTGCATATCGGCGGTAAGTAGTCGACGATCAAGAGATTGAGCGCGTCTGAGCTGACAAAGTGTAAGTTGGAGCCGATGAGTACGGGGGGCGGTTAAGTTGATGCCGGAGTTGGGTTGCTGAAATTATAAAAAAAATAATAAAAAATTAAGGTGCAGATCCACCCCTGAAGTAGAGGGTGCAATTAAACCCAAACGTTAACGGATACTTAACGGCGTTAGGTCAGAGGGGGGAATTTGCACCCTTTTCTCGGAGTTCAGGGGTTTAGTTGCACACACAGTGGGTAAGAGGGGTTATACGCTATAGGGGCTACTACTTTGGGGGCCAATCTGCACCTTTTCCCTTTAATTAATGTACACTGTGAAAATTTACAATTTTTCCACCCCTCACTTATTTCGTTTCCTGCTCACCAAAGCTTCGTTCAAAATCAATGTTGCTTTCAGCAAAACATTTGTGTGCTAGCTAAATCTTTTCTGTTTTTAACATATAATCGATCCCGATAATTAATCCATACAAGTTACATTAGAGCGCGTATATTTTTAATTATCAATAACATGCATGATTGATTATTTATATCCTTATTATTAGGATATTTTCAATCATACCCTTTTTAATGTGATATAAATAAAGCAAAATTGGCTGAAATGATAATAATCTATCCTGAAGTCTCAATCTATCCCTTTTTTTTAAGTTCCAATCCATCTTAGTAAATAGTAATAGAGTAATGTACTATTTTTATCTAATGACAATAGTGAATAAAGTCTTTTTGCGTAGTCAATTTATAAATATTAGCCAATGTTTAACATATATAAATTCTAGCGACAATATTGGTGTGAATAGACTATTTTACCCCTAATGAAATGTAAAAAAAATATATTTATGCAAAAATTAAAGGTTCGCGTGATTACGTGAATTGAACGATTTTACGTGATAGTGCAAAATTCATGCGAAAAATCAAAGATTCACACAGTCGCACCACAAATTAAATGATTTCGTGTAATAGTACAAATTTATGTGAAAATCAAGGTTTCGTGGGAAAACGCGGATTAAACGATTTGCATGATAGTGCAAATTCATGTGGAAATCAAAGGTCCGCACGATCGCGCGAATTGAACAATTTCGTATGAGCCTTCGATTTTCACGTGAACCTTCAACTTGTACATTTTGATACGAATCTATATATTTGAGCTAAAATTTATACAATATTTTATATTTTTGGCTACTATCTATGTGTTCACTAAGCAAAAATGGCTAGCTATTATGTTTTTGGTCTCTTTTATTTATTTAAATTAATCTTCAAAAGTAAACACTCTTAAAATATGAGAACGAAAATTTAAAATTAGAACGAATTACTATTCATATTTTTTGGATCGTGAAAATCTACGATGAATGCCTCATCTTGATGGATGAATGCATCACCTGAGTTCAAATACTAAAGAGAGCGAAAACTTTTTTTTTTTTCGAGTGCAGTTAATTGCACTGTGAATGTAGTAACTTTACACGTCAATACAATGTTCTCAGTTCTTATTTTAAATTATAGTTTCACTACATTCAACCCCTAACATTGGGTGAATAAGATTATTCGTTTTCTGCTTTAATATATATACACGATTGGTAATTTGTATGCTAAGAGAGGTTTTTATTCGATACAATTCCTATGTATATATATGTTATAATATGCCTAAGCCCATGTAGAAGAATTAGCATGCCAACGCATAGGCTACCAACAAGATCTAGTGTGGACGATTAGCTTGGACGATGTTTGGTTTGATGCTTATATAATAATTAAGGAGAGAGAGAGAGAGAGAGATGTTGATATGTTGCAAAAGGAATTGTATGGTAGAATACAAGGATTAGATTGGTGAAGAATTGGGTTGGGCGATGTTTGGTTAAATTTTGCCGCTCACCTAAGAAACAAGGCAAGTCCGTTTCAAAGCGCAAAACATTTGCATGGGAGTCACGACATTTTTGTTGACGTGCCAAACGAGACTTTAACGTTTTATCCTATTCGACCGCAAAAGCTGTGATGCAGATAATGAAATTATTGGGAAGATGAGGGGCCTCTCACCAAATATCACAACCAAGGAAAGCGATATATGTCTAACTTCAATTTGTAGAGTCTATTCCCATGTGTGATGCTACTGCAGGACAATTTGGAATTTTACTAATGTCATCATTCCACCACTATTGCTATAATTATTTAGTACGCCTATTAATATTTTAACACACCAATTTTCACATATTTTTTAATTTTGTATATAAATTTAAAATCCTGTTTCAAATATAGAGTATGATTTAAAAAAAAAAATTGATACATGATGAACATATTCGGCGAATAAATATTGAGGTGAAAATTTAGACTGTCAACGTACTTAAACAGAAACCTTTCTAAATGACGTAATTGTACATTAGATAAATTACACTACATGAACACAAAAATATTATTAACAAATCAACAATAAGTAGAACATGCAGCCATAGAAAGTGCTAAAAACAATATGAACACCGCCTTCTATAGCTGCATGTCCCACTTCTTGTTGATTCGTTAATACATTCTTGCATTTATATAGTGTTAGTTAATGTCAAGTTACGTACGTCATTTAGGAAGACTTCTAATTTAGCCTTGTAGACAGTTGTGACTTCCACAATAACATTAATTTGTTGAAAATATTCCCCGTTTATAAAATATGAAAATAAAAAAAATTGAAGGCGTGTTTTATAAATTCACGTACAAAACCATAAATATTTTAAAATTCGTGTATTTATCTGCTTTTTGCTTGAGAGGAGTTGTAATAAAAATCAAAATTATTGTGAAAAATGAGAACCAAATTTCATAATATGCACAATAACACAATTCTTTTTACAATAACTATTTTTGCATTCTTATTTTTCGTCAATTTATATCATTATGATTTCTCTGCAGTGCGGAACGCATATAGTCTACAATTCAAAACTGCAGACTATGAATGGATTTTTAGTTATGTGAAAAATGTAAAAATACAAATACAAGTATTATGAAATGCAATAAAAATTATGTTACCGTATTACATTTACAAAATTTAGTTCCTATTTCTCACAATACCGTACTTTGATATTTATGTTAACTCACCCCTATTAACCCTTATATATATATACACCATTTATGTTCTCTCTATTCAATAATCAATATGTATGACTGCAAAATATGAGATGCAAACATAAATGTGTATTATACAATGATCTTATATTTTTTGAGACCGACTAGTGGTGGAAAAATATAGAAAGATAAATAAACACGTCATTGTAGACAATGAAAGAATGAAATACGAATTCAGAGTCTCGATCGATGATATTGAATGAAGGGGGTCGTTTTTGTTGGAAATATGGTTTTAATGCCATATCTGGAAATTATTATTTAATTAAATATTTATTATTTAATTAAAATAATGATTGTATGTTAATCTACATCTCGAGTAGATCAACGTGATATACTTGAAGTCTCAAAACCGATTTCCGATGAGTGAGATATTGTATGTCAAAGTTTGGATGTTGAAGAGGAAAAATAACATTTGTTATGTTATCCCACATTGGAAAACATAGAGATGTTTTTCATGTATAAGAATAGCAAAGCACATGGAGTTAATAAATTGACTTGTGGGCTTGCTAGTGGGCTTGATCTAAGTACTAGCCTCACACGCGCGCCGCCGCCGACGATCGATCGGACGGACGGACGACGACGTCGTCGCCGCCGCCGCCGCCGCGGCCGGACGGGCGGGTCGGGTACGGGCCGCGGCCAAGGACTTGGATCTTGGCAATTGGTGCTTTGGGGTGGTGTTTGGGGCCCAAACTATTTTTTGGACCAACTTCATTGGGCTTTTAATTTTTGGCCCAACAGAATTATTTTCTTGGCCCAACTGAATTATTTCCTAAGCCCAGCCCATAACAGCAACAGTTGACAGCAGCAGCAGCAGCAGAAGAAGCAGGACGCCAACTTCGACTTCTGCATGGCGTCTTCAATTTTGCAACTGAGTTTCTTCAATGGCTGCTGCCACTGGCCACGTCTTCAACCTTCCAGCCGTCGGAGTGGAATTCAATGTATTGAATTCATACTTACCACATGTCTATAAATAGGCTTGTGGAGAGCATGCAGAAACCACCCAAAAAACACCAACAAATACTGCATTCTGCAATTCTACACACACACCCTCTGCACAACACTTTGCTCAGTTCTTGATCCTATTTAGTTCGCCGGAGCTCGCCGGATTGTGGTGCTACATCCAACGAGACGTAGTCGTTTTACCTTTGGGGAAGATACGCCAAACCGAAGAGCACTACCGGGGCGATAATCTTCTTGCGGGAAGAGATTCATCTCGACTCGACTTTGTTTATACGTATAATTTATTTATACAGTGTATTTCAGTTGTATCAAATTATTTGAGTTGTAATTTCTCAAATTATTTACTTTGTAATATTTTTCAATTATTTTGAGTCGTAATTTCTCAAAATAAATATTTTGTAATATCTCGATCGTGTACCCGGTTCTAACAATCGCAAGAAGATTATTTTCTCTGCCGTTGCTACACGTTCGAGAAATGGCTCACACCGACGTCAATATGGACGGCTCCACCACCTCTGCAACCATCGGTTCAACCACGTCGTCAATATTTTCCTCGTTTGCATCAACGGGGGCTTCATCGTCAACATCTAGAACTATTGGTCTTGCCGAGAAACCATCAACGTTCTCAGGCAAGAACTTCAAATATTGGCAAGAGAAGATGCTATTCTACCTCACAACCGTGGGGTTTGCCGGATTCTTAATGGAGGATAAACCTCCAACCCCGAGTGAAGGGGAAGGGGAGACAAGCCAAGAAATTCGTGCCGGATATTTGAACTGGTGTCGCGGCGACTACTTGTGCCGTAACACCGTTCTCATGTCTCTGGACGAACGGCTCTACCGTGTTTTCAAGGTTCATGAAACCGCGAAACAATTGTGGGAGGCCCTTGATCTGAAATATCAAGTGGACAAGGCAAATACTACCAAGTATATTGTCGCCAAATGGTTGGAATATAAAATGGTCGACTCCCGGCCATTGATGGACCAAGTGGAAGAGTTCCAAAATCTTTCACATGAGGTTCAAGCCGAAGGGATGCCCTTGGCGGATGCATTGCTCGTTGCAATCATCATAGAGAAATTACCTCCTAGTTGGAGGAAATTTCAAAACCTTTTGAAGCATGAGCGCTCGGAGATGTCCGTGCCGATATTAATATCCAAGCTTCAAATGGAGGATCACGTGAGAAGTCGTGATCAAAAGGGAAAAGCTCCAATGGAGGCAAAGGCCAATCTCACCGAGAAAGGCGGTCCCTCCAACAAACGTGGTCGCCCTAACCCTAATAATAAGGGTAAAGGGAAGCAAGGCGGACATCAACCATCAAAGTTTGATGGTGTATGTTATAATTGTGACAAAAAAGGTCACATGGCTAAGGATTGCCGCAAGCCAAAGCGGAAGAAAGCAAATGGCAACGTGAACAACGTCGAGAAGGACTTCGACGATTGGAACCACGATGACTTTGCTGCCATGATCTCCGAGGTGAATCATGTGGACAACCCGAACGCTTGGTTCGTGGACACCGGCGCTACCGTCCATATATGCATAAATCGTGAGTTGTTCCACAACTACAAAGAAGTGGAAAACAAAACGATAATGGAGGCTAGCGAGCGGACATCCCAAGTCCTTGGCATGGGAGATGTGATTCTTCAACTCACGTCGGGCGTGGAGATCACATTAAAAGACGTATTACACGTTCCAACTGTCCGAAAGAATTTAATTTCGGGCTTTAGGCTTACGAATAAGGATTTTGAATTGTTTTTCAAATCTGATTATGTTGTAATACGCAAGTGGGGAAAGTTCCTAGGGAAAGGCTATGCCTCCGAAGGACTTTTCAAACTTGGTGTAAGAGCTTGTAAGCCTGCCAAGGCTAAAATCAATAAAGATGCATCAACCTCTTCTGCTTACTTGATTGAGTGTTCTGATTTATGGCATTGTAGACTTGGACATGTTAATCTAAATGCTATAAAGAGATTAGTAAAAATGAATTTACTAAAAGTTGATGAATACAACTCACAAGAAAAATGTGAAGTTTGTGTTGAAGCCAAAATGGCTAAGTTACCGTTTAAATCGGTAAAAAGGAGCACTCAACCATTGGAACTTATTCACACCGATGTTTGTGATTTAAAGTTCGTACAAACTAGAGGTGGCAAGAAGTACTTTATCACCTTTATAGACGATTGCACAAAGTATTGTTACCTTTACTTATTGAAAAGTAAAGATGAGGCTATTGAAGCTTTTATAAACTTCAAAAATGAAGCCGAGAATCAACTTGGATGTCGAATTAAGATGGTTCGAAGTGATAGAGGTGGAGAGTATGTAGCTCCGTTTGCTGAATTATGCAACGAAAGTGGTATAATCCATCAAACGACGGCTCCTTATTCACCACAATCTAACGGCGTTGCTGAACGCAAGAATCGAACTCTTAAGGAGATGATGAATGCCTTGTTGATTAGTTCAGGATTACCCCAGAACATGTGGGGGGAAGCTGTCTTAACAGCCAACTATATCTTGAACAAGATTCCACTCAAAGGGAAAGATGTAACTCCCTATGAGCTATGGAAAGGAAGGAAACCTTCGTATAAATACCTCAAAGTGTGGGGGTGTTTAGCCAAGGTAGAAGTGCCTTTACCAAAGCAAGTTACAATAGGACCTAAAACGGTGGATTGTATCTTCATTGGTCATGCACTTAATAGCAGTGCCTATCGTTTTATAGTGCACAGATCGGAGATACCTGATATACATGTTGGGACAACGATAGAATCAAGGAATGCTATATTCTTTGAAAATATCTATCCTAACAAGGATAAAGGTACATCGAACTCTAATGATGGAGTTGATGGTGATGCTACAGGTTCTAAACCTATGGAAGTAGCTAGTAATTCTACTCAAGTAGATGATGCCACGGGTTCTAATCATGTACCACCTAATAGGAAAAGACCAAGGTCTAAACCTATGGATGTAGAACCGAGACGTGGGGAACGAGTTAGAAAAGCTAATGTCTATGGACCGGATTATGTTGTCTTGATGCTAGATGGCGAACCGGTGACGATTAAAGAAGCTATGTCTGGCTCAGATGCAGCTCTCTGGAAAGAAGCCATCGATATTGAGATTGATTCCATTATGCAGAATCATACTTGGGTGTTAGTGGATCTACCACCTGGAAGTAAAGCTTTAGGATGCAAATGGATCCTAAAGAAGAAGTACAAATCTGATGGTACTATAGATAAGTACAAAGCCCGACTTGTCGTTCAAGGTTTCAGGCAGAAAGAAGGGTACGATTTCTTCGATACCTATTCACCTGTGACCAGACTAACATCTATTCGGATGCTTCTCGCTATTGCTGCCTTGCACAATCTCGAGATTCACCAAATGGATGTGAAAACTGCGTTCTTGTATGGCGAGTTGGAAGATGAAATATATATGAAGCAACCTGAAGGGTTTGTAGTACCTGGGCAAGAGCACAAAGTATGCAAACTTCAAAGGTCTTTATATGGGTTGAAGCAAGCACCGCTTCAATGGCATTTAAAATTTGACAGTGTAATGTTGTCAAATGGATTCAGAATCAATGAGTGCGATAAATGTGTCTACATTAAGAATTCTAATAACGGATATGTTATTGTTTGTCTTTATGTAGATGACATGCTCATCATGGGAAGTAATTCCCGAGTGATTCAAGAAACCAAAGGCATGCTAAGTAAAAATTTTAGCATGAAAGATATGGGCTTAACTGATGTTATCCTTGGAATTAAAATTCTAAGAAGACCTGATGGTATTACTATAACACAATCTCACTACGTTGAGAAAGTGTTAAAGAAATTCAACGCTTTTGACAAGCCAATAGCTAAGACACCATGGGAACCTAATGTGCATTTGAGTGTACACAAGGGAGAACCTGTTGACGCGTTAGAATATGCGAAGATTATTGGGAGCCTGATGTATCTAACAAATTGCACTCGTCCCGATATAGCATGCTCGGTCAACAAGTTGAGCAGCTTTACAGCTAACCCTAGTAATGAACATTGGAAAGCTCTTGAAAGGGTTTTGAGATATTTGAAATATACTCAAAACTATGCGATTCATTATACTAGGGAGCCCTCTGTACTTGAAGGGTACTGTGATGCAAATTGGATATCTGATGCCAAAGACTCGTTTTCAACGAGCGGTTATGTATTCACTGTGGGGGGTGGTGCTGTGTCTTGGAAATCCAAGAAGCAAACATGTATTGCTAGATCGACCATGGAATCAGAATTCATAGCTTTGGATAAAGCTGGTGAAGAGGCCGAGTGGCTTAAAAATTTCCTCGAGGATATTCCATGTTGGTCGAAACCTGTGTCGTCCGTGATAATTCATTGTGATAGTCAAGCTGCTATCGGACGAGCACAAAATCATTTGTATAACGGTAAGTCGAGACATATTCGTCGACGTCATAATACCGTGAGACATCTGATCACAAGTGGAGTTATCATAATTGATTATATAAGATCAATTGATAACATAGCGGATCCTTTGACAAAAAGTATCCATCGAGATCAGATGTATAAACTGTTAGGGGGAATGAGTTTGAAGTCCACAAATTAAGGATAATCATAGTGGCAACCCAACCATGATGACTGGAGGATCCCAAGAACTTGGTTCAATGGGACAACTAAGCTATGAAAATCCGTGTGTTGAACACTCGAATTGCCTATTCCTTGTAGAACAGTGAGTGTTCGGAAACCTGCACGTGGTGAGGTTAAGTCTTTGACTTTTAATGACTCTAGAACTCCTCGAAGAGGACAAGTATAGCAGGATACTTGAGTTAAGAGTTACCTATGTAAGTGTGAAGTGCGGCCGCTTCGATTGAAACACTTATGAATCCAAAGAGGTGTTCCAAGGCCTGTAATGGACACAAACGTGAGAACGAATAAGGATTGAAGCAATATTGTGTCAATATTGTTGACTAAGTATACACCGAGGAGGACTAGTTCAAGGAACACAATCCACTAGGCCGCCGGTATACTCGATAATATTGACTATGGCAGGTTCAAAGCCACAAGCTACCTCTCCAAATGCAATGTTGTATCTTAAGAGGACTGAGCTAAGTGTTTGCATACTTTCGCATACTGTTTTCTCACTCATGTGGGGGATTGTTGGAAATATGGTTTTAATGCCATATCTGGAAATTATTATTTAATTAAATATTTATTATTTAATTAAAATAATGATTGTATGTTAATCTACATCTCGAGTAGATCAACGTGATATACTTGAAGTCTCAAAACCGATTTCCGATGAGTGAGATATTGTATGTCAAAGTTTGGATGTTGAAGAGGAAAAATAACATTTGTTATGTTATCCCACATTGGAAAACATAGAGATGTTTTTCATGTATAAGAATAGCAAAGCACATGGAGTTAATAAATTGACTTGTGGGCTTGCTAGTGGGCTTGATCTAAGTACTAGCCTCGCGCGCACACACACACGCGCGCCGCCGCCGCCGATCGATCGGACGGACGGACGGACGACGACGTCGCCGCCGCCGCCGGACGGGCGGGTCGGGTCGGGTACGGGCCGCGGCCAAGGACTTGGATCTTGGCAATTGGTGTTTGGGGCCCAAACTATTTTTTGGACCAACTCTATTGGGCTTTTAATTTTTGGCCCAACAGAATTATTTTCTTGGCCCAACTGAATTATTTCCTAAGCCCAGCCCATAACAGCAACAGTTGACAGCAGCAGCAGCAGCAGAAGAAGCAGGACGCCAACTTCGACTTCTGCATGGCGTCTTCAATTTTGCAACTGAGTTTCTTCAATGGCTGCTGCCACCGGCCACATCTTCAACCTTCCAGCCGTCGGAGTGGAATTCAATGTATTGAATTCATACTTACCACATGTCTATAAATAGGCTTGTGGAGAGCATGCAGAAACCACCCAAAAAACACCAACAAATACTGCATTCTGCAATTCTACACACACCCTCTGCACAACACTTTGCTCAGTTCTTGATCCTATTTAGTTCGCCGGAGCTCGCCGGATTGTGGTGCTACATCCAACGAGACGTAGTCGTTTTACCTTTGGGGAAGATACGCCAAACCGAAGAGCACTACCGGGGCGATAATCTTCTTGCGGGAAGAGATTCATCTCGACTCGACTTTGTTTATATGTATAATTTATTTATACAGTGTATTTCAGTTGTATCAAATTATTTGAGTTGTAATTTCTCAAATTATTTACTTTGTAATATTTTTCAATTATTTTGAGTCGTAATTTCTCAAAATAAATATTTTGTAATATCTCGATCGTGTACCCGGTTCTAACAGTTTTTTCGAATGTCTAATCTCAATGTGGTCGAAATTTAACAAAGATTAATCGATGAATAAGTTAACACAAATTAAGAAGTCGACAAAAGGCAGACACAAAAGTAAGTATTAACATAGTAAATAGGGGACGATTACATTGCATGATTGAGTGTTTTTTTTCCCCCTTAAAAATAGGATTTCTACAATCCCATATTTTTTTAATGGAATAAAAATTAAGCAAAACAAACTTGAACGATAAAATAATCAAGTGTCTTGGAATATCCCAAAGTTTCAATTCATCAAATTAGATTAATCTTATTATTTTTATCTAACAAGATTAATCCTTCAAAGTAATTATAAAAGGATGTGTTCTCTTTGATGGATAAATTTATTATGGAAAAATGAGGGTTAGCAATAATTTATGCCTTTAAATATTTTCTTTCTTTTTTCTTATTTTCTAATAAAGAAAAGTTCACAATTTTTCATTTCTTCCTTTTTACTTAAAAGAAGAATAATATTATTCTTCACTCGAACACACCCTTAAGAGTCAATTAAGATTTTAAACGTTGAAGATAGTTACTCGTGAACATTTTTTTTTTTTTGAGAAGAGAAGGGAATTCCATTAAAACCAAAGTGTCAGTTAACAAATGGAAAACCAGAAAAGCGAGAAACTAAAATAGAACTAGATAAAAGGGCTTGTTTAGCCAAAGAATCAGCAGCGCCATTCTTCTCCCGAGAGCACCAGCTTAGCTCCACATTTGCAGTTGTTTTGGCTAAATCATGGATCTCCTTAAGCGTATCTCCAATAAAGGAAAGATCTTCCTCCTGTTTTTTAAGCTTCCAAAACAGTCTTTGACAGTCCATCTCAATGATTAAATCTGAAAACGCAAGACCAACACAAAAGCGCAGACCTTCAAGCACCGCCTTCCTCTGCCGAAACTATTGATATTTTTTTTTCCTTTGCACTATTGAAAATTGATTGTAATGTTAAATTCTTGTAGCTATTTTAAGAATACACTAACATTTGCATTCTTGTAATGTACGTTGGAATATTATATATATATATATATATATATATATATATATATATAATTAATATTAATTTAATTATATATAAAAAATATAAATATAATTTTAATTGAATATATTTGAATCGAATATATATTTAAAAAATTGAAAAATTTGAAAAGAATTCACAATTATAACTAAATTTTTAACTTTAAATAAATATAATTTTTACATTTTAAATTCAATATTTACATAAAAATATAGTATCAAATTAAAGTTTTTGTCGTGATCTTTAATTTGATAGGCATATCAAATATTTAACAATTAGACAAATTTCACAATTTTAGAAAAGAAATCAAACAGAAAAATAAGAAGTTAAAAAAAAAATACAAAATATACAATAATTTACAGATAAACCTTCCATTTTAATTATTATATTCACAAAATCATTACTTAATTTTAAAATTGATTTCAAATTGAAAATTACATTTTTAAATATATTATAGATTATAGATATCTGTACACTATATATAAGAACAGAATAATTGCAAATAAAAGTTACTCCCTCCGTCCCGCGAAGCGTGACCCACTTTCTTTTTTGGGTTGTCCCACGAAGCTTGACCTGTTTCTAAAAATGGTAAAAAAATTACCCTTTATTCACCTTTTTCACTTTTTCACCTACCACACTTAACACACAAAATACCAATTTCTTAATTCTCGTGCCGAAAAGAAATGGGTCACGCTTCATGGGACGGAGGGAGTACATCATTGTCATTTTCCGACTAAAATTGTTAAATCATCTACAGTAGTTTTGGCAAATAATTTCTTCGCCTTTCGTTCATTTTTGGGTGAATTTCCAGATGAGATCCTCTGTCCCAGGATACAATGTGTACCACTCTTTATTTCTTTGTTTTATAAATTATTTTATATAAAAATAAAAATTATTATTATATTATAAACTCTAATTAGTATTTATTATTGAAAAATTAAAATTTAAAAAATTATATACCCTAACTTTGAATTAATGAACTCAAATAATATATTATTAATTCAAATAAATATAAAAAAATAATTATAAACCCTAAATGGATGAGTGAACCCTTGTTAATTATCTTTATATTATATAAAAGCATAATAAATTAAAATTGAATAAAAAATAATTAAAAATTATAACATTATAAGAGTGGTACACAGTGGTACACACTGTATTTTGGGACAGAGGATCTCATCTGGTGAATTTCGGCCTGATTTAAAAATGGTCCCGTGCATAGCGTCGAAAGAATGCAAGTGAAGAAAAAAAAAAAAAAAACATTCTTGGGTATTAGTAAATGAATTATACAATTTCTCACATGATGTAGATATAAATAGGGCTATATATAGTATTTTTTGCGACCAAAATGCATTATTGGCATGCCATAGCTGTTCCTTTAAGATCTCGTGGAGTTTTTGTCCTTTTACTGTTTGAAAAGTTTCCCTTGAGGGCATCTTTGTCTTTTCTATTAATGCAAGAATCACAAATTAATTTTGCCATCTTAATTTCAATTTTACCTTGGACAATTGTTATTAGAGTTTGCAAGAACTGTGTCAGTTATCACTGCCCAAAAAAAACATCATTTTTCACATGATTTTGCCAAATCCAGTTAATATCTATGTGAGTGATGCTAAGGTTATCTATAATTTATTTAAATAAAAAATAATTTAATTAATTTAACTTATTTTTTAAAATAAAAAGATTTAGTTATTTTATCGTATTATCTACATTGTAGTTATTTTTTGGTAATTTTTTTTATTTTTGTTAAAAAATAAATAAATAATAAAAAATGAAAATAAAAATAAAAAAAATAAGTACAATATAGAGAATATAATAAAATAACTAAATTCTATTTTTAAAATAAATAAATTAAATTAATCGAAATTTTCTTTATTATTCTAATTTGCGGATGACCATAATGTGGCTGCATATATTTATTGTATGTAAAAATAGTAAAGTGTGATATGTAAAGCGTGTTGTGTTTTTTTGCATTTATTCGACAGTTTAGTCATTTAATTTGTATTTAGGTACAAATTAGATAAATGTGGGGAAAAATATATGTTTTGCTCTTTTTTTTTTCTTTTCTTTTTGACTTTGGAGCGAGGGGAGCGGTGAGATTTGAACCCTAGACCTTGCTGTTTCTAGACAGGAGTTCGCATCGCTTGATGTCCCCTTGGTAGGGCTGTAAATAAACCAAGCCGCTCGCGAACTATTCGGAGCTCGGCTCGAAAAAAGCTCGTTCAAGTTCATTTAGAGAAGCTCGTAAAATAAACAAACCAAACTTGAGCTTAGTAGTATTCGGCTCGTTAGCTCGTGAACATGTTCGTCAAGTGATTCAACTTGAAAAATATAAATTATTAGTAGACATAACTTATATTTATCCACTAAAATTAATAATAATTGTATTAAATTTCTAATTAATTTTGTTTTTTATAAGAAAATAATTAATATATTTATTATTTTAAATCAAATAATTTATTTTTAAAATAAAATAATCAATATTTTGAATATAAATATAAATTTAGAAAGTTCATATATAGGCTCGATTAGGCTCGTGAGCCGCAAAGTATTCGGTAAGTAAAGTTCGGGATTCGATTCGATACTTAACAAACCAAACTTGAGCACACCACTATTCGGTTCGGCGCGGTTCGATTACACCCCTACCTTGGGGACTTCTTCCTTTGTAGCTAATCCCTACATTTTTGCTCTTTATGATTGTGCCTTTATGGTATTTTATTTTTCGTTTTAGCTATCCTCAAAGGAACATCAAACAGTGTTGATTTCAATATGTAAATATTTCCTCAGTCTTAACTAACTTGATTAATATATTTCTTTTACTAATCCAATTAAATTGATCAATTTTGTTATATGAAATATATACTCTCTCCGAAGCACCAATTTAGTCATCTTTCACTTTTCACACATATTAAGAAAGTGTATTTAATCTTCTTTATTAATCAACTCATAAATTGTGTTTTTATTTTTTATACCCTTATTTATTATGTTTACATATCATTTTCACATTTAATTGAAACATTAAATAAGGTTAATTTAGTAAAACAATATTTTTATAAAAACAATATTTTTATATAATATTAACTAAATAAGTGGACTATCTTTATGGGACATCCCAAAATAGAATAAATTACTAATTTCATGGGACGGAGGGAGTATAAGTAAGGAAACATCTAATCACTTATTCACTTTAGGGGTTATGACAAAAAAATACACAAACTTTGAAAAAAGTTGTAATTTTCACATAAACTTTTAATTAAGCCAAAAAAATACATGAATTTATATTTTTGTTGCAATTTTCATCTGAGTTTGACTTTCAGCGAAATAAGAACTTAGTTGGCAGTCGGAAATTCACTTGATGTTGGTCCAACTTATGATGATGAGAAGTATATAAAAGCTCGGAGGTCTAAGAAGGCAAAAATTAATATATTTGACTTAATTTCGACTGTCAATTAAGCTCTAATTTCATTGAAATTTAGGTGAAAATTATAATAAAAGTATAAATTCAGGTATTTTTTTTTTGGCTTAATTGAAAGTTCAGGTGAAAATTACAATTTTTTCCAAAGTTCGTGTATTTTTTAGCCATAATCCCTTCACTTTATTACGAAACACACTTAAAACACTAGTTTCTTAAATTTTTTGTCGAAAAAAATTTGATCAACTTAGTTAAGTCGGAGGGAATATCTAGGTTTGGAATTTGAAGCCCATCCTCCCCCTTCTTCAAGTAAAAAAAAATTAAAAATTATTTTAGATATTTTTTTCTCTCTCTCATACTTTAATGTTAATTTATTGCCTTTTAAATTGGAATTCCATCATGTACTTTTTATTCATTTATTTTTCACCCACTATACTATAGCTCTTTTTTGGTTTTTCCCCCTAGTTTTTACATGAACAGAAAAATAGTATCAAGTAAATCGAAGGTACAGAAGACAAAATTTAAATTTCAAAGTACAAAGACAAAATGTAAAGGAAACTAAAAGTACAAGTAACAAAATATGCAAAAAAATTGTTTACTGCATATAATCACATCAAATATATCTAAATTCCCATTTTAACTTATATTATTTTATTGGTCCCTAAATACATGAGCTTTTAATTTTTTTAAATTCAGCTGAATTAGAATTCCGACCAACGTTTGATAAAAAAAAAAAGGAATTCCGACCAACGTGGAAGTAGACATGTCGATCAATTTGGGTTCGGTTACTTGAACCGAAAATTTTTGGTTACCCGCAACCGATTTTCACCCATTTTCAATAACCGTTCCCGAACCGATGTGATTGTTCAATTACCCATCTGGTTCGGTTAACCGATTAAGTTATTTGGGTATCCAAACACCCATTTAAAAAATAAAATTCACATAAATTGCTAGTTGGAAGAATAGAACCCAGGTTTCCAACAATTACAAGGAGCAACTTATCCACTAAATCAAGAATCATCTTTGTTCTTTTAATAAAACATATTTTTTTAACTAAATATCGATTTTTAAAAAATAATTATAATTATAATGAATATATATATATATATATTAAATTATTAATTAAATAAAAATTGGCTATTCGATTAACCCGAATCGGTAATCGAGTTAACCGATACCCGAAATTTTTGAAAATCTAATAATCGAAACCGATTCAATAACCGAAAAAATCGATTATTGGATAACCAAACACGAATGGTTCGGTTATCAGGTCATCCAATACCTGATATCCGTTTAGACAGCCCTACATGGAAGCATGAATTAAATATATTATTATTATTAAAATGCGATTTTATTAAAAAGGAAAAGAAAAACCTAAAAAACCCTTGAAAGCACAGGAGAAGCAAGCATGAATTAAATATATAGCATTTCATAAGTCATAACTTTCTTTGCATCGGTATCCAAAATTGATATGTTCGACATAATTAATTAATTTTTGGCTTCCGCACAAAGTTAAGTGTGACCAAAATTTTAATTCGGATCAATGTTCAAACAATTAAAGGCTCGTATATTTTTAAAACTAAAATTGGAGTACAATTAGCCCACGTTTGGTTGGGTGTTTTTAGAGGTTGGAAAGGGTTTCAAGTAATTGAATCCATTACTTGTTGTTTGGTTTGGATAATGAGATAACCATTATCCTTACTTGAGGGTAATCCAATAATCCAATTTGTTACCCCTCAAAATAGAGGGGAAACAAAAGAAAGGGAATCCCTTACTAATGACTCCATTATATTGTTAAACCAAACACTCAATAAAAGTAATGGTTATTGTTACCATTCCACTCATTTATTCGATTCAATTCCCTTTCCATTCCTCTACTTGAACCAAACGAGCACTTAATGTATTTATAGGCCATTAATCATTTACTAAACTAATTTTCTATCTAATCAAATTCTTGATCCTTTTTAGGGTAAAATTAAATATATAAATTGATACTTCAACATCATCGGTCTGTACAAAAGGAAAGAAAACTAAATTCGAAAAAGAAAATGTAAAATTTACAATTTTTCCAAGACTCAATTATTTCATTTTATATCTACCAAAGCTTTGTTCCAAACTGATGTAGCTTTCAGTAAGACATTGATGCGTTGGAATTCTTTATTTTTAAGGTAGAACTTATTTCAGTAATCCCAATTTATACATATATGTTAAGTTTGTGTTCATGCAAATTCTGATCTTAGCCCTTCATTTATCAACGGTTAAGATAGAAATCTTGTTGTCCCATTTAATTAGCTACTGCTACATAGTAAAAGGTAGAGAAAAATGAGCTGAGATTTTCTTACGAGAGAGAGAGAGAAAAAAAAAAATGAGTGTTACAGTTAGTGTGATAACTGCATTTGTGAGCTCATCTTGTGAGAGAGCTATCTTATTTCTTGTTTTGATTCTCAATTGTATTGTATGAGGAACTCTTTCATCTCGTGATTGTAATAATATATTTGGCTGACTTTTCCATGGATGTAGGATTAGTGATGATCCGAACCATGTAAACTGATGCGTATCATCTTGTTCATGCACAAGTTTTAATTTTGTTTTTTGCATCGCGGTTGTTTTCTTCGATCAATTGCTGAGTTTTAAGAAGTGTTGTGTGAATCTTGATCAACTGAATGTGATCTTGATACACAGTTGGCGCTGTCTGTGGGAAGGAGATTCCATGACTGAACCAGATCTAGACGCGATCAGAGAAATTGCGGTGCAAATCTGCGAGAAGATTCGATAATGGCAACCACCATTTAAGAGGCAGAAAAGTTCATTGGAAAAAATGATTTTGCCATTTGGCAAATCAAAATGAAGGCACTACTTGTGCAACAAGGCCTAACAAATTTCTTGAAGGAATAATAACTAAAGGATTCGAAGGTCGATGTTGCCGACACCAAGAAGATTGAACTGCAAGAGAAAATCACTATAGATGATAAAGTGATGCGGAAAGTGATCTCAAAGGAAAATACTGCAGTTGTTGTGTGGAAGAAATTGGAGAGCATATACATGGAGAAAATCACTTGCCAACAGGTTATGTTCTAAGCAACATCTATACTCCTATAAAATTTCTAATGAAAAGTGCATATTAGAGCATCTTGATGAATTTAACAAGACAATAGATGATATAGAAAACATTGAAGTTGTCCTAGGTGATGAAGACAAGGTCATAGTCTTACTGAATGCCTTGCCTAAATCATATGAACATTTCAAGGATGCCATGTTATATGGCCGTGAGAAATCCATCACACTTGATGAAGTGGAGTCTCCAGTCAATGCTTAAGACTTACAAAAGGCAGCTGGGGCCAAGAAAGAACCTCCTGCAGAAGGGTTCAATGTGAAGGGTAAATTTAAGAAAAAGAAAGAGTCCAAGAAACCAACTGAAACTGGAAAAAAACCCTTCAAGAAACCCAAGAAAAATGATGATAAAAATTAGGAAATGGAGTGTTTCTACTGTGGAAAACTTGGGCACATATTAAAGAATTGTTACTCTTGGAAGAAAAAGCAATCAGAGCAACCAAAAGAGTCAAATTCTGTAGAAGTTGTAGAAGGATGTGAGAATGCAGAAGTTCTCAACATTATGCAGCGTGATATCATTGATGAATGGATCATGGACAATGGATGCACCTTTCACATGTGTCACTTGAAGGAGTGTTTCACATATATACAATTTGGGGATAAAGGATCTATAGTGCTAGGCAATGACAAATCATGTCAAGTGAAAGGCATTGGAAGTATCAGGTTCACAACTCACACTGGCATATCAAAATCTTATAAGATGTGAGGTATATTTCCAAGTTAAAGAGAAATCTCATTTATCTAGGAATGCTAGAGAAGAAGGGATTCAATTTCATGTCAAGGGACGATTTTCTATATGTCATGAAAGATAACACAATGGTGTTAAAAGAAGTAAGAAATAACAGCATCTACTACCTCGTGGGATCAGTTGTAGTTGGAGAATCACAATCCAACATTGGAGATGAAGCATAAATGATATCTTATGCACTAAATATTGCTGAAGAATCAATTGTGATGAGCCAAAGTCTTACAAAGAAGTAGTAAGTTGCAAAGACAATGAACATTGGATTCAAGCTATGATGGATGAACTGAACTCAATGCACAAAAACTAGACATTGATACTTGTTGATAAACCAAAGAAGCGGAAGTTTATTGGGTGCAAGTGGATTTAAAAGAAGAAGGTGGGGCTTATGGTGTTGAAAAACTGAGATATAAAGCAAGATTGGTAGTCAAAGGGTTTACTCAAGGAGGGGGGGGAGAGGGAATTGACTTCAATAAAGTCTTCTCACTAGTGGTAAAACATACATCCATTAGACTACTACTTGCCACTGTTGCACATAAAGGTCTTGAACTGGAATAGTTAGATGTTAAAACAATTTTTTAAATGGAAATTTAGAAGATAACATCTATATGGTTCAGCCTGAAGGATTCATTGGAGGTGGTAATGAAAATAAAGTGTGTTTATTAAAAAGGTCCATATATGGCCTGAAACAAAGCTCAATGCAGTGGTACCTTAAATTTGATGAGCATATGAAGTCTATAGGATTTAAGAGATCAACCTATGATAAATGTGTATATCTCAAGGTTGGAAATGATTCTGAAATGATAGGGAGTAACAAGAGTGATATTGAAAATGTAAAATCAGACTTTAAAGCAGGGTTTGAGATAAAGGATTTAGGTCAAGCGAGGGGAATCTTTGGCATGAATATCTTGAGAGATAGAAGGAGTGGAAAACTGTGGCTATATCAATAAGCTTACATCAGAAAGGTTCTTAAGAAGTTCAAAGTGACATAATCCAAATCAATACAAGTTCCATTGGGTCAGTATTTTTAGTTGGGCACTGAATAAAGGCCTACCACTGATGAAGACAAGAGATTCATGGTAAATATACCATATTCAAATATTGTTGGAAGCATCATGTATTGCATGATCTGCACTAGATCAGGTCTCTCTCATGCTATCAGTGTAACTAGAAGATACATGAGTGAGCTTGGAAAGGTTCATTGAGAGGCACTTAAGTGGACATTAAGATATATAAGGGGAGCTGTAAACCATGGAATCTTGTTTGAACATCTAAGTGATGTAAGTGAAGGATGCTTAACTGGATTTGTGGATACAGATTATGTAGCCAATGTATATACCAGAAAGACTCAAACAGGATATGTATTCACTTTATATGGATCTGCAGTAAGTTGAAAATCAACACACAGTGTGTCGTTGCCCTTTCCACAATTGAGGCAGAGTACATGGCATTAACTGAAGCAGTTAAAGAGACACTATGTCTCAAAGTCATTCTGGCAAAGTTTGGAGTTCATCAACAGACTGTAGGTAAAATGTGATAGCCAAAGTGCTATTCACTTGGTTAATGTTCCACGAGCGTAGCAAACATATTGATGTTAGATACCATTTCATAAGGGATATTGTGGCAAAAAGAAGAGTTAAAGTGGTGAAAATTGAGACTGAAGACAATGCTTCGGACATGCTCACTAAGGTATTGCCTTCTGCAAAGTTCAAGCACTACCTAAACTTGGTGAATGTGCTGCAAAGGTCACATTGATGCTGTGAAGCAATATTCGCTTGTGGTCTTGGTGGTAAGCCCTGTGATGGGGCGAATTGGAAGGAAAGATAGAGCTTTATATTACATGAATAAGGTGGAGATTGTTAAGTCTGTGTTCATGCAAGTTATGATCTAGGCCCTTCATTTATCAATAGTTAAGATTCGAATCTTGTGGTCCCATTTAAATAGCTACTGATACACTATAAAAGTTAGAGAAAAATGAGCTTAGAGATTGTTACGAGAGAGAGAGAGAGAGAGAGAGAGAGAGAGAGAGAGAGAGAGAGAGAGAGAGAAAGTGAGTGATACAGTTAGTGTAATAACTACATTTGTGAGCTCATCTTGTGAGAGAGCTATCTTCTTTCTTGTTTTGATTCTCAGTTGTATTACGTGAAGAACATTCTCATCTTGAGATAGTAATAATATCTATGGTTGGCTTTCCTGTGGATGTAGGATCAGTGATGATCCGAACCACGTAAACTGTTGTGTATCATCTTGTTCATGCACAAATTTTACTTCTGTTTTTTGCATCGCAGTTGTTTTCTTGGATCAATTGCTGATTTTTAAGGAGTGTTGTGTGAATCTCGATCGAGTGAATGTGATCTTGATTCACAATATAGATACACAAATTGTAAAAATGGATAATTGACTAGCAACAGATATCTAGATATGATACTACACTTCTTTGCCGATTACAAAAGCTAGTAGGCATAATATATAGAGGATATTTGACTGATCTTATTTTAAAAAGTTTATAAATTTTGATAATTTAAAGAAGTTTATAAGTTCATTAGTAGCTTATAAACTATTTTTTAAGAACTTATAAGTTTAATCCAATACCCTCATAGATAACTAATTATCATATTTTTTTTAAGCTCAAAGAAATTTTATATCAATCCAAATCAAATACTATACAATAACGAAAAGTTAAGTTGAGAAATTTGACTTTCAGATTATTATGTTTGAAGACCAAATGGCAAAATTAATTAGTTCATGTTAAATGTAATGTTTTAATGGTTTGGTTTATATATATGGTTAGTTTCTATGGAGAAGCAAAAAAAAGTAGAGAATAGAGAAGCATAAAACATGTCATGAACATATCAGTAGAAAAATAGAGAAGCAGTTGAACATGTCATGAACTTTTGGGGGCTGGAGGGTTCTATGGTTGTTCATGTTCAATACAAATTTTCGTTGAACACGGCGTGAATCAATCTCAGCCGTTAGATTAAATAAGATCAATGGCTGAGATTGCTTATTCTTTCTTTGCAAATATTTCCGACAATCTTAATTATCAATCTTAGTTATCGTTAATAGCATGTGGCGCACGCTATTACTGGTGATCCTTTTACGTGGCCTATGTGATTTGGGTTTTACTGGTGATCCTTTTACGTGGAATAATAATCAGCGTGATGAAGCCAATATCATGGAGTGCCTGCATTGGATTTTGGGAGGTGATCGGTGGATTTCTATGTTTCCTGGCTATGAAGTGACACATCTTCTTAGAAAATCTAGTGACCACTGCCCGGTCCTTCTATCTCTTGAGAAAAGTGCGGATGAATCTCAAAATAGACCAAAACCTTTCAGGTTCGAATCTATGTGGTTAAGGTATGACATGTGCAAATTTTTTTGTGAAGATTTGTGGGCGTTGGGTGGAGTTATACGATCTGCTGAGGAGCTATCCAGCAAACTTGAGGACATGGGGCGTGCTCTAAAGGTTTGGGAGAAAAATGTGTTTGGTCATGTGCGAAAGAGGTGTTCGGCGATCAGAGACGAGCTTGCTACTCTTCAAAACCCCAGTTGCGTTGCAGGAACTAAAGACGAACAAAGGATCCTTGAAGATGAGTTAGATGATCTTCTCAAACAGGAAGAATTGATGTGGAAACAGAGATCAAGGGCAGATTGGATGGCTGAAGGGGACAGAAATACGAGGTTTTTCTATAGAGTCGCGGAGGGAATGAAAAAAAGAAATCACATCCGTGAAATTCAAAGAGGGGATGGGACGACGTGTAGAAAGAATGAAGAGATGGATGAGGTGTTCAGATCTCACTTTCAAGAGCTTTTTTCCTTGGGTCATACTCATAACCCTGCTGAGGTACTTAGTTCCATTGAACCTGTCGTCACTGAAAAATGAATAGAGAACTCATGTTCCCTTACACCAAAGCCGAGATCGTTCATGCCCTCTCTCAAATGCACCCTCTCAAGGCCCCGGGGCCCGATGGTATGCCCACTCTTTTTTATAAATCTTTTTGGTCCTCTGTCAATTTTGATATTGTGCCTATCATTCTTGATATTCTTAATAATGGGGTGTCTCCGGGTCCCATTAACTTGACTTTCATCTGTCTCATTCCTAAGAAGAAAAAATGTGTTCTTCCTTCTGACTATCGTCCTATTAGTCTCTGTAATGTGATTTATAAAATTGTGTCCAAGGTTATCACTAATCGTCTTAAGAGTTGTCTTCCCTATATTGTGCATGAGAGTCAGTCGGCTTTTATTCCTGGTCGCCATATAACGGATGATGCCTTGCTTGCTTTTGAAATTTTCCATATGATGAAAATGAATAAAGCTAAATCACATGGTGTCTTTGCTTTTAAACTTGATATGGCGAAAGCCTATGATCGAGTTGAATGGGGTTTTCTTGAGTCTATGATGTCACATTTGGGGTTTTGTTCTTTTTTTGTTGACTTAATCATGAGATGTGTCTCCTCTGTCTTTTTTCGTGTTTTAGTTAATGGCTGTCCAGGGTCTCAATTCGTGCCCGGCCGGGGGTTGAGGCAAGGAGACCCCCTCACCCCTTTTCTGTTCCTTTTTTGTGCGAAGACCCTCTCGGGACTCCTCAAAAAGGCCGAATTGTAGGATATCCTTCATGGGGCTCGTATTTGTAGAACAGCGCCGAGAGTGAGCCACCTCCTTTTGCCGATGATTGCATAATTTTTGGAAGAGGTATTTCTGGGAAGATTTCGGTTGTTAAAACCATCATCAGTTCGTATAAAGACATGTCGGGTCAACGGGTGAACCTTGAAAAGTCTTCTATTTTCTTTAGTGCGGGTATCCCGGAAGAGATGCAGACATCGTTAGCAGAGCAGTTGGGGGTAAATCGATCTGGAAATAGTTCGATTTATCTTGGTATACCCACCACTATTGGTCGTTCAAAGAATAAAGTTTTCCAGATGTTGGTGGATAAGACACGCAAGAAGTCAAAAGATTGGAAACGCAGGTTTCTTTCGGGAGCTGGTAAGATGGTTCTTATTAAGTCAGTCTTGCAATCTATCCTATCTTATATTATGAGCTGTTTTGCTCTCCCGGAGCAGATCTGTCATCAATTGAATAGTGAGGCGGCACGGTTTTTCTGGGGCGAAAAAGAAGATGAGAGACGAATACACTGGAAAAGTTGGAAGAGTTTGTGTGTTGCAAAAGGTGTGGGGAGGTCTGGGATTTTGAGATATTTCCCTTTTCAACCAGGCAATGCTCGCGAAACAAGCTTGGCGGCTCCTAATGGATGAGAATTCTCTTCTTGCTCGATCTCTTAAAGCAAGATACTTTCCAATGAATGATTTACTCTTGGCTTGTAATGCTTATAACCCATCTTATGCATGGAAAAGCTTACTTGTGGGTAGAAATTTACTTGTGAAAGGGATTGCATGGAGACTTGGTAATGGAGAGCGTATTAGGATCGGGGTGGACGCTTGGCTTCATAACGGGAAAGGTCAATTTATGGTTGCTACTGTAGATGAGTCTAGGAAACATCTGAGGGTGAGTAACCTTTTGAATGACGACCAGAATGCTTGGGAGAGCACAAAACTTACAGAAATGCTTCATCCTTGTGAACGGTGGAAAGTTACGGCGCAGATGCGGGTAAATCCTTTGGTTAGTGACAAACCCTTCTGGCCTTCGGGAAAGTTCGATTCGTATTCTGTAAAATCTGGATATAGGCTGGCCATGGAGTTCAAACTGAGGGAAGAGGCGTCTTCTTCGAATACATCTAGCTTGATTTGGAACTGGATTTGGGGCCTGAATGTTTTACCCAAAGTGAAGATTTTTATGTGGCGCTGTATGGTTAATGTCTTACCCACGGCCCAAGCCCTGCGAAGGAGATCAGTGGATGTCGATATTTGCTGTAGGAGATGTGGGGTAAAGGAGGAGACTATGGAGCATGCTCTGAGAGACTGTGGTTGGGCAAGTATGTTGTGGGCTGTCTCTCCTCTTCGCATTCGTCCGATGGATCAAGAGGAAAACTCCTCTGTTCTGTCCTGGTTTGAGAGAATTAGGAGCTATCTAGATCCGGAGGTTCATGCACAGTTCGCATCTTTGGTGTGGGTGATTTGGTTTGCTCGAAATATGCCCATCTTCCAACAGAAGGAGATCTCTCACTTGGAATGTCTTGGTATAGCTACTTGTGCGCTTTGGACAAACCCTGCTGGTCAAGTTCCCTAAAGACAGTTAGCGACTCACTTTGAATGTTCGGGCGAGGAAGAGGTCAAGATAGCTTCTGATGTAGCCATCAATGTGGGAGTGGGAATGGGTTTTGGAGCAGTTTTATCTGATAGTGTTGGCTCAACTAGGGGGTGTGCGTATGGCTGGAAAGAAGGGGCATTCACGACTATTGCAGGGGAATCTATTGCCATAGTTGAAGGTCTTAAGTTCTGCCGTGAGAAGGGTGTCAGGGATGTCATTGCAGAGACTGATAACCAACAACTTTTCTGGATGCTTAATACTAAGGACGACAATGATTTATCATATCTAGGAGATACTCTTCGGGAGATTCATGAGTTTAAAGGCTTTTTCTGAAGCATCACTTTCAGCTGGATGCCAAGGGAAGGAAACTATATAGATGATCGTCTCACCTCTTTTGCTCTCCGTTCTTCTTCTTCTTTTGTCTTCTCCTATGTTCTTCCTTTCGATGTTTACTCTCCTCATTTTGATTAATGAAAGTTATATCTTTGGTTCTCAAAAAAAAAAAAAAAACATGTGGCGCACTAATCAATTACTATATATTTATATTCATGGTTGTTTTGTTTGAGTCTAATTGTATTCAACTAATGGGTGATATTACAACTCAATCACGCCGGATATGGGATAAGATCCAATGTCCTACAATTTTATGTGTGTCACTGTGTCCCATGTTTATATTTATTATTTTAAAAATATTTTTTATAAAAATAAAATTCATTATACTACTATGAATTATATTTAATTTTTATTAAAAAAATAATTTTTTTAAAAAAGTATATACCATAACTTTGAATTTATCAACCTATTATTAGCTAATAAAAGTGAAATTAAATGATAAAAAATAATTATATACCCTAAATTGATGAAATAAACCCTAGTTAATAATCACAAAATTAAACTAGAGCACACAAAGTTGAAATTGAAGAAAAATATATAAGAAAACAAACAAAATTGAAAGTGGGACACAAAGTGGGACATAAAGTGTGGTGCTGAATCTCATTCCGCCGGATATTGTCATGTTTAATATTTATATTGAATATTGGGTTTTTATTTATCGAATGAATCGAGTCTCACGAGCTTGATTGAGTTCAAATAATCTTTCTAAATTTAAATTTATGTCTAAAAAATATTAATTACTCTTTTAAAATAGAAGATTTAATTCATAATAACACAATATATTTATTATTTATTTTAAGATGCGTTCACTTTAATGAAAAATAGTGAAAATATATATTTTCACAAAATTTTCACTCTTTTCACTGTTCTATATTAAAAAAAAAATCATAAATTAGGAAGATAAAAAAAAAAATGAGCAACATTATCTCCATCATTTTCACTTCAATTCATAATAACACTAGTATCATGGAGTAATGATGTCATAGGGCGATAATATTTTAACATATTTTTTCCCTTAAATACCATGAGATAACAAAAAAGGTGATGTGACATAAAAGAATCACCTTTTTTTCTATTATAAATTTACAAATAAAGAGAGTGCACCCTAACAAATAAAATTGATTAGAGACTTAAGATGAGCCACAATGGTGGCTCAATAGCCGGTGCGAGCCCCCATTTATTGTACCCCTCCCCAATGCCGCACCGGCTGTGCAAAGAGGCGAAGCGCTGGGGCGCTCCGGGTGCAGCCTCAGGCGCGTGTGCCCACCTCCCACTTTTTCGTGTTTTACATTAAAAAAAATTCAAAAATCTGGCAGAGAGACGTTGGGTTTTGGCCGTTGCCCCCCCCCCCTCCCCCCATTTTTTTTCTTATTTTGCTTCTATAAATATGTGCATTCCCTACTTCATCTCCTACTACTACTATACTTCATCTTCTATAGTTTATTTACTCTCACAAAACCATGGAAGGAGATTGAAAAAATTATTTATTCTCATAAAAGTAAATCTAGTGAGCCAAGAGTGGGCTCTCCCATTGTGGAGAGTGGGTGCAATAGGTGGGGACCACAATTGTGCACCCACCTTGGCTCACCATTGTGGATGCTCTAATAAAACGATTACTTATTATAGAAATATTAGTTGTATTTAACAAATATTGTTATATTTTAAATTTAAATAATTTAAAGAGTTTGTCATAAACTAGCGAGCCGGATAATTGTTAAGTTCAAACTTAGGGGGTGTATTAGTTCAAGATTTATGTAGATTTTAAAAGTCTATAGAATTCTCACGAATTCTTCATGATTTTGAATGAATTCTGAGTCGGTTTTTTAATGAATTAGCAAGAATTGGGTGTGATATTTTCGAATTTGAAATTCACAAACCCAGCGAGTGATTTATGCTTAATTTACTCTATTTTTAAGGGTTTGAATGTGCGTGTTTTAAGATAATCTTCTGAAATTGGTGCGTTTTATGGTGTATTTTATGCTTTGCAGGAGATTTAGGCTTTCGAGATGGAAGAATGCAGTTTTGGAGAATTTTGGATGAATTTGGCGTTTTCTAGGTGTTCTGGTCTCCAGAGCAGAGAAACCGACATCTCCAGAGCAGAGAAATCACCATTCTTCTGGCATTAGAGAAATCAACTCACCAGAGGAAAAGAAACGCCAGAGGAATCGAAGCGAGCGAGGAAGTGTCAGAGGAATCGAAGCGAGCGCGGAAGCGCCAGAGAAATCACTTCGCTGCTGGAATCATAAGTGCAGAGGAATCAAACGCCAGAGAAATCACCATTTCTCTGGAGTCAGAGAAATCATCATTTCTCTGGAGTCAGCGAAATCAAGAAGCCAGTGTAGCGAAGTCATCACCAGAGGAGTCAATAGTCAGAGCAGCCAAGCAAAAGTCCATTACAGCGGAATCAAGAAGCCAGAGAAATCGCCATTCCGCTAGCAACCCATTCCTCTGGCGATAGCAGAGAAATCGTCATTTCTCTAGCGCGACCCGTTTCCCGGGTAACATTCGTTCCTCTGGCGAGAAGCTGCGAATTCGGCAAGAGTGGGAGTATTTTCTGGAGCACGCATCCAGCTGGAAAGTTGCCTTATTTTACACGATTCTATTACCTTTAGAATTCTACTTTGCATGGCAACTTCCATGGTGATCCGAAGGAAATCTGAAGCTTATAAATAGGTCATCTTTTGACCTATTCATCATCCCCGAACATCTGAACATTTATATATTTTCAGTTTTTTTTAGCTTTAGAATATTTTAGCTTTTTAGTTTTCAAGGCTTGGATCAAGATTGAAGATTCAAGTCGCTACTTCAGTTTTTATTCGGTTTTTATATAATTCGTTTTTACAATTGCGTTCTTTTTAATTATGTTTATGTTTTATTTTACTATGTCTAGCTAGTTTCCTTTAGCTGATTCTAGGGTTTGTAAATAGTTGATTGAATTTATGTGATTTATTTGTTAATACCTTTGTGCCTTCCAGTTTATGATTCATAATTCCTGGTGCTTGTTTTCTTGTGAATTATTTGGCAAATAGTTTGCATGTGTAGCTATTCGGTTTGAGACCTAGCGGAGATAACTGCTTAGCGGATTCAGGAATGTATGATATGATTTTAACCTTGAGACCTAGCGGAGATAGGTGGATCATAGGGAGCTATTCTTAAGAGCTTTTGGGAGTTAGTAGATTTTCTTGAGACCTAACGGAGATAGAGAATTTACTAATCCACGATCGTTGCTGCTCTAGCGAGAGTAATTGATTAATTACGTGATCTCTCATCATAACTGGATTAAATTGGTACATAGGATTAATAGATTAATTACGTAGATTTAGTTAATGAATTTACTACCCTAGGATCAGTTGTCTTTCATATTTGATTTTTCTACGTGTGTTTATTTATTATTATTTGCGCTTTAGTTAATCAATCAAATCTCTACGTTCTGTTGCCTGTCTACTACTTAAGTTGTTTAGGAGATAGCTAAAGCAGTTTCGTTGTGTCAGTCCCTGTGGATACGATACTCGGTTACTTATAATTTGTGCTACAATTGCGCCGTGTTAGTTGGGGTAATTTGTTGCTAATATTTTAGTGATCAGCGAGCATGGGAATTGAACGAGCGCTAGACCCACTTCCAGCGGCCGCTAGGGGCCCATGAGCGCTGGATACCCAGCGACCGCTGGGTTCCAGCGACCGCTCGGGACCCAGCGACCGTTATCTTCCCAAACTAGTACAACTTGATACACAAGATAAGCTCGCTTAGTATTTTATAATCTCATTTTGCTTCGCTTTATTATATCAACATATCACAGTGTACATTAAATGAATTAGGAGACTAATTAAAACATGCATGCATGATATACTAATTGAAAGATATATATGTGGCTCCTCTGTTTTCTCTAAATAAAATATCTGGATTCTCTTGCCAGGAATTCCATGCACTCTTAATGGGAAGAAAATGTCATCACCAATTGTTGTATCTATATAGCCTAAGCCCTATTTCAGTAATTGTTGGCAACGGGCGCTAGGGTCCAGCGGCCGCTGGCTTCTTGGCCGCGGACGCTGGCACCCAGCGAGCGCGAGAATTTTGCAGGATTTGTGAATTCTCGTGGTCTGTGTTCGGATTTGTTCATGCTTATTTTTTCAACGAAATCAATGAAAGTCATTCCAACTTTAAAATCCATAGATTAACGAATATATTCAGATTTTCGTACACTTTTAAAAGTCTTGAACGAATACGCCCAAATTTTTATAGACTTTTAAAAGTCTTGAACGAATACACCCAGATTTTCATAGATTTTTAAAAGTCTTGAACTAATACACCCAGACTTTAAAAGTCTGCAGAAATCTATTGAAGTCTTGAACTAATACACCCCCTTAATCTTTTTAGTTTTTAGTTATCGAACTCCACTTAACGAAGTCGCACTTAAACTACTTTCTGCTCGAAAATTTTCTAACGAAAAAACAAAAATATCTCATTTTAGACGCAATAAATGCCACGATAAAATTGAATTTTCCGCGTGTGTGCATGCATGAGAGAGAGAGAGAGAGCATCTTTAACTAACGCAGGGAGAATGGTCCGATTTTAGGGTCAGAATATATTTAATGCACGAATTATAGCACCTCTTTTTCTTTTTCCTATTCCTATTATAAGTTTAATTCAAGGAAAAATGAGCGACAAAAGTCACGAAACGAATAGTAATTCTATTCAACACCTAAATCCGGGAACAAATACACGTTTAGATTGCTTGTTAATTATAAAACATTATTTTATTATAATTTTGATTTTATTGTATAAATATATACTATATTACATATGTATTTATCTATTAATATTCAATTTACTACTGCTATTAAAAAATTAATAAGCGATCAAATGCATTTCTTGTTGAGGATTGGAGCCAACATTTTCAGTAGCTAGGCGAAGAGATGGATGTGAAATAGTTCATGCACCATTGTTCGAACAGTTTAAATTCTTTAAAAAAAAAAATTACATCAGATTGCTTAAGAAAAATGAAATCACACCACGTCGCCACTTCCTTTTGTACTTATAAGCATAAGTTAACAAAAAAACAAAAAAGATAAATTTAATACTCCCACCAAAAAAATTGATCGTTTTGGAAGGGGAGTATGTATTTAACATGAATTACGCATACATGCACAACATGACAACACCCCCCAGTCCCACCAAAAAAATTGAAATCGTTTTGGAAGCAATTTTGCTTCTCTTTTACTTTTACTTTTTTTTGAGAGGTTTGTTTCTCTTTTACTTGAATGGCATTTTGATTTTCATTTTACTCTAAAATCAAATAGAATAAAATGTTATACTCTGCACAATGTACATCGAGGTTTGATTTGTTGGTCGTACTTGTAGTACTGTTAGACGTTTTTATCTGTAAATATTACTCCCTCCGTCCCATGAAGCATGACACACTTCTTTTTGGCACGAGAATTAAGAAATTGGTATTTTGTGTGTTAAGTGTGGTAGGTGAAAAAGTGAAAAAAGTGAATAAAGGGTAAATTTTTTGCTATTTTTAAAAACGTGTCATGCTTCGTGGAACAGACCAAAAAGGAAACTGTGTCATGCTTCGTGGGACGGAGGGAGTACTTAGATTATCACAAATGAGATCCTTAATTTATCCCATTTTTGGTGTTCCGCTTTTAATAAATTTATTCTTTAATTTTAATTTATTATATTTTAGTATATTTTAAAGATAATTAACTCGGGTGAGGTCACTCATTAATTTAGAATTTATATATTTTTGTATTTATTTGAATTAATAATTTATTACTAGTATATAACTTTTTAAAATTTTAACTTTTAGTAATAAATATTAGGGTGAATATCACTTTAAATCCCATATTATTCTCACACTATCAATTATATCATGAATTATCGAAAATATTTTTTTTAAACTTGAACTATAAATTTTGAATTGATCGTACCCTTCATCCATTTTTCATCTTTTATATTTTCAATTAATAAGGTATATAATGAAGTTATTTTGTACAACGTAGGTCAAAAAACATAATAACATCCGACGAGCCACCTCAAATTTTAGGAGCAAAAAAAAAATGGACAAATGAAATAATTGATACAAAATTGATAGTTTAAGGTTTAAAAAAATATTTTCGATAATTCAGGATATAATTGATTATGGAAAAATAATTTGATGTTTAAAGTGATATTTACCCTAAATATTAACTAGAGTTCATTATATAATACTAATATATTTTATTTTTATGTTAAATAATTATAAAATAACGAGAGTGCATGCGACATAGTGAAACATAACAAATAATACAATTAAGGATTTCATCCGATAAATGCGTAAGTGCGTACATCATATTCTAACCTTAAAATCAACAAT
This sequence comes from Salvia miltiorrhiza, assembly GCF_028751815.1. Lineage (NCBI taxonomy): Eukaryota > Viridiplantae > Streptophyta > Magnoliopsida > Lamiales > Lamiaceae > Salvia > Salvia miltiorrhiza. Next base: position 392,907 of record NW_026651555.1, read on the forward strand.
ATTGATAGAGTTATCGTACACTACTTCCCAATTATAAAAATATCATTCTACCAACTAGCTAGATCATCTTAAACATTCCATTCGTCCCTAAAACATCTTCACATAATAAGGTGGTATGAGTTTTAATAAAAGTCAATTGTGTGATTGATATATGAAAAATGGATCTCATAAAAAATGAAGATTATAAAGGTATTTGTTAGTGAAAATGTTTCCAAAAATAAGTTAAAAAGATATTTTGGGGACATATCTAAATAGAAAAGAAGGAAAATATTTGAGGAATGAAGGGAATAAATTTTTCACATCTAAGAGCACTCCCAGCAGATCACCTAAATGCATCATTAACTCTAAATTTAGGCTAAAACAATTGAAAATGAGATAAAAAATGCATCCAGCCGATCCCCTAAATTAGATGGGGCCCACAAAAAAGTTTACACCTACCTAAATTCAATCTTAAATTTACACCCACCCTAAATTTATTTTAAGCTTATAATTAATAGGGCCCACACATAATTATTATTTTTATGTAGAAAATAGGAGATCTGGTGTATGCATTTATAAAATCGAGATATTAAAATTAAATAGGGAAACTTTAGGGAGGAATATATGTAACAGCCCGGCTCCAAACTTGACGGCTGTCCCCACAGACCAATACGAGTCTTTTCTAGCGTGTTTTGTCCTCACTCGCACGCTCCCTAAGAAACTTCCCAGGGGGTCACCCATCCCGGAATTGCTCCAAGCTAAGCACGCTTAACCTTTGGAGTTTCTTTCGTGTGGGCACCAGAAAAGAAGATGCATCTTATTGATATGAGTAGCCCAATCAAATCCTTTAAGCTCTCATCGAATATGCAGTCCCATACCTGCATATTCTCGGAATCCCTCTCGTTCGGGTGTGTTCCGGTTCATCCCTGCGCCCCTCCGCTTGGAAGTCTTAACCGGAGCCGCTCTTTGTCCGTGCCTCTTTGCACCGGCGATCACTCCGTACTTCGTCCCCGGGCGTCACAGGCCCACCAGCTTCCGCTTGGTTCGTCCCCGAACCACACCGTACTGGGAGAGGTTCGGCTCTGATACCACCTGTAACAGCCCGGCTCCAGACTTGACGGCTGTCCCCACAGACCAATACGAGTCTTTTCTAGCGTGTTTTGTCCTCACTCGCACGCTCCCTAAGAAACTTCCCAGGGGTCACCCATCCCGGAATTGCTCCAAGCCAAGCACGCTTAACCTTTGGAGTTTCTTCCGTGTGAGCACTAGAAAAGAAGATGCATCTTATTGATATGAGTAGCCCAATCAAATCCTTTAAGCTCTCATCGAATATGCAGTCCCATACCTGCATATTCTCGGAATCCCTCTCGTTCGGGTGTGTTCCGGTTCATCCCTGCGCCCCTCCGCTTGGAAGTCTTAACCGGAGCCGCTCTTTGTCCGTGCCTCTTTGCACCGGTGATCACTCCGTACTTCGTCCCCGGGCGTCACAATATAGGAGCATAATTTTGGGATTTCTGCTGGGAGTGCTCTAAGGACGGTTCTAGAAAGAACCGAAGAAGGGCTTAAACTCTCTCAAAGATTTTTTGTTTTAATCATGAAATTATTAATATTTTACACTCCGTATGAATTATTTCATATAAAATCGTCAAATTTAAAACAACTCTCAATTAAAGAATTTTTTCTACATTAGGTCCTATATAGCACAACATATTGTTCATGGATCGAGAATCACCGGTTCCGGGACTAAACCGACGATTCACAGTTTATCGATAAGATGAACCGTAATCGGAATGCTTGAGTATAGAGAAGGTTCTAAGTAGGCCCGAAACTGGCAGTTCAGGGTCCAGTTCTAACTGTCGATTTTTGAGCCCCAAATTAATATTTACTTTGAGTTTGAGTGCAGTGTATAATTTTTCTTTGTACTTACATAATTCACTACAAAAAAACACGCGTTTAACGACCGAAATTTTCGGTCGTTAATTTTACGGCCTTAACGACCGATTTATGACCGTTTCACGATCGATTTTATTTTTTATTTTATTTTTATTTTTATTTTTTATTTTATTTTTATTTTTTTAATATTTTAATATTTTATTTTTATTAACGACCGAAAATTCGGTCGTAAAAATTATTTTTTTATATTTTAATTTTTTAAATTTTAACGACCGAATTTATATTTTTTATTTTTATTTTTAAAAATAATTTAAAAAAATATTTTTTTTAAATTATTTTTTTTAACGACCGAATTATTCGGTCGTTAATATTATTTTTTTAATTTTTTAAATTTTTTTAAATATTTTTTAAATAAAAAAAATATTTTTTTAATTATTTTTTTAAAAACCGAATTTTTCGATCGTTAAAATTATTTTTATTTATTTTTTATTTATTTAAATTTTTTTATTATTTATTTTATTTATTAACGACGGAATTATCGGTCGTTAATATTATTTTTTCAATTTTTAAAATTTTTAAATTTCGTTTTTATTTTTATTTATTTTTATTTTTACTTTTTGATTATATATATATATATATATATATAAATATTTAATTATTTTTTATTAATTTTGTATTTAATTATTATTTTCAAATTATAGAGAATATTTTAGAAATGATTGTTATTTTCATAATATTATTCTAAAAAAATAGATAATATTTATTATTAATAAAAATGTGATATTATTTAAAAATAATAATAAATTATTAGATTTATTGGATTTATTATAATAAATTATTAGACTTATTAGATTTTCTAAATTATTAGATTCATTATTTTCAAAATATTAATAATTTTATTATTTTAAATAATAAATTTATTTTTGAAATATTAATTTTATTAATATTGATTATTTGATTTAATATTGATTTTGTTGTATATTTGATTGTTATTTTTCATACTCATATTTTCTTTTCTTTTTTTAATTACGATAATATTAATTTTTTTATTATTTTAAATTCGATCGTATATTTATCGTCAATGTTTCGCCGGCACCACTAATCTTAGTTATTATCTCGACATATTATAAGGTTATGAATGATTAATGATATTTTATATTGAATTAGAGTTTAAATGAATTAATAGGTACTATATATATCAATAATACGAGTGTTCTGTACTGGTGACTACTCGAAAGGAACTTCAAAGTTAAGCGTGCTTGACTTAGAGCACAAATAAGATGGGTGATCTACTGGGAAGTTCGTCAAATGGTATGCAATTAAGGTCAAAATACATTAGAAATACACTAAAAATACTTGTGGGATACAAAGATATATATATATATATATATATATATATATATTTTTCGAAAAAAAAATTATTTTTTTTTATTAATTTTTAACGACCGAATTTTCGGTCGTTAAAAATAAAATTTCGGTCGTTATTTAAAAAAATAAAAAAAAATTATTTTTTTATTTTTATTTTATTTAATTTTTCTCTTTTTAATGACCGAAATTTCGGTCGTTAAAAATAAAAAATCGGTCGTTAAATTTAACGACCGAAAAAACGGTCGTTAAAACTCGGGCGACGATGCAAACAACGACCGAAAAAAACGGTCGTTAAATCGGTCGTTAAAAATATTAACGACCGATTTTTGGGTTTTAACGACCGAAATTTCGGTCGTTAGAGCCGCATTTTCTTGTAGTGATTAATCTATTACATTACGTTTAATTGTTGAAAATTATAATGGAAATAAAATTATACTCCCTTTATCCATGAAAGAAAGGGAGCAACATAGGTTTAAAAAAAATTATTGAGTGTATTAAAATTGGAGAAAAAAATTATTAAGTGTATTGAAGTAGTGAAAATATACTGTAATTAGTAACGAGAGTGGTAAAAATATGAACAAAAAAAGATAAATGGAGGATTATAAGTGGTGGAGTATAATCCAAAAATAGGTAGGAAGTTTTTTGTGGACGTCCCAAAAAGAAAAAAGTAGAAAGTTCTCTCATGGACGGAGTGAGTAACACTTAACTATAATAAAATTTGTATTATGGGTTAAGTATCAAATTCCTAACATTGACACTTTTTTCACGTCTGGCTCTCTTAACTAAACTTTGGTTCAACTAAACCCCTAATGTCTTAAATTTGGTTCAATTACACCCCCCGCCCTAACGGTTGTTTAACTCCGTTAAGTATTTTATTTTATTTTTATTATTTTATTGATGGTGGGACCACACCTGAAACGGATCTGCGTGTATGTACGCTCCAAAATCCAAAATCACACTAGAAAAGTCCTCAAATCGAAAATCCTTGCAAAACCCTCTACTACCCTACAAATTAATCGCTCCTTTTGTCAATCCCGATGAGGAAAAGTCACCGTCGACCACTGGTTTCACATCGGAGCCACCACCTTCGTCTCTAATTCTTTTTCTCTCGTTGGCTCATCCTCTCACAAACACAGATTGGCCACTGCTGCATTTGTGAGTCCCGTTGCCTTTCTCTCGAAATTCGGCGAGACCGACGGCCGCTGGCCCGCTGCTCCATCGCTCTCTCAATTTCTCTAGTACACAGTTAGGGCAAGGGTCGAACCTTAGTTCTTCTCTGTTTGACACAACTCAGCAGTGGCCACCTCTCGAAGACCGGCGACCTGCGTCGCTTAGAGTTTGCCCATCGCCACTGTTGGTTTGAGAACTGGCGAGCAGATGGGGTTCTCAGGTCGGTTCTTCTCTCAATTCCACATAATCGAGGCAAAACGAGCGAGCCCTAGTTTCTCTCGGCTCATGCCGCCTGGGGTTTGCTCGCTCCGCCACTTGGGTTTCATGAACTAGCTTCCTCATTTCTTTTGGGATTCGGCGAGTTGCAGACCCACAACTGCCGTTGTTGCTGCATCTGTAAATGCCATCGGCCCTTGAGCTTTGGAAATCACAACTGCTGCTTCGGCCCTCGTCGTGGTTCGCTGGAGCAGGGCAACGTTTCTCACTTTCCGATTAAAGAATAGGTACTGCAATTATGCCTCTCATTCCCTCAAAGATTCTATATTCAACGATAATGCTGCCATGGCCGTCGTAGATTTGTTTCCGGCGAGCTTGGCGAAGAAGAAAGGTGTGGATCCCACCATCAATGAAAAAAAAAATTAAAATACTTAACGGAGTTAAACAACCGTTAGGACAAATGGTGTAATTGAACCAAATTTAAGACTTTAAGGGTTTAGTTGAATCAAAATCTAATTTAACGAGTCTGACGTGAAAATGGTGTCAATGTTAGCTGTGAATTTGATACGTAACCCTTGTATTATTATTAAATTCAAAGTATACAATCTTTAAATTACAAAAATTTAATAAGTAAATTAAAAATAAAATATAATGTTTATACTTTACATTATTACTAAAATTATACAACTACAAAATACAAGTCTAAGTTTACAAATATTATAATTTTAAATATAAATTAACGATTAATCGGTGATTAACATAAACTAACTATTCGATCTGACGATTAACCGCCGATTAAAAATTCAAAAAAAGTAGGTCCGTAATCGACTCTTTTTTTAGACAGTTCTAATTTGGAACCGAGCCATCATCAATGGTTCCAAACTAAAGCTATTGATCGCTGATCCAATTTCGAACCAAAACAGCCGATTCCTATTAATTTGGACATCTCTAACAGCATATATTCGATCCAAAAAAGAAACCCCACTTTCTTCTTCAGCTTTACGCTTTCCAACGAATCAACAGAAAATGAAGGAAAATAATCACTCATGCTAAAGCTCACTCATCAAAGTTATGCAGGAACTATTCAACATTTTTTCCCAGAAAAATAAAATAAAAAATACTAAAAAACATCCAGAGAGCCACTGCAAGAAATTGACAGCGAGATAAAAATGGTGAAGAGCGATAGGCTATCACATATATCAATGTGTTGCTCAGATTCCCTTTAACCATAGTTAATTCTAATCACCCCTTCTCACTCTATAAGTATACACACTCTCTCTCATCTCACACTCACTCTCTCTCTCTCTCCCCTCTCGCCGCTTCCACACAATCTCTCTCTCTACACCTCGTTTGACCACTGGTCTTACTAGTAGCTGCTCACTACATCCGCCCAACACTATTCTTTCTCTTTCCGGCAAAACCCATCTCCCTCTCCCTCTCTCTCTCCCACAACTTTGGTGAATTTACGACCACAATCGTATCCAAAGACCTTTCTTTTTGGATCTTCTGTTTCTTCTTTCTCTTTCAAGATTCCCATAATCCTTCCGTGATATGCTGAAAAGGGAAAGACCCAACAGGAGCATCGCCATGCATCGCCCTTAATCGAGCTGGGTTCGTCGTCGACGGCGGAAAGCTAGCTGCTTTACTTGCCCTGCCCTCCATTTTTTCGAAAAGACTCGATTTTTTTATTTATTTATCTTCCAATGGCGGCGGAGGCGGCGGACGGGAAAGCAATGCCGGAGTCGGAGAAGAAGAAGGAGCAGAGCCTGCCGTTCTACCAGCTGTTCTCGTTCGCGGACAAATACGACGTCGTGCTGATGATCGCGGGCAGCCTTGGCGCCGTCGTGCACGGCTCCTCCATGCCTGTTTTCTTCCTCCTCTTCGGCGAGATGGTCAATGGCTTCGGCAAGAACCAGATGGATTTGCACAAGATGACCAATGAAGTTTCGAAAGTGAGCATAACTTGTTGATTTCATCGTATGATTTTCACTACGTGTTGATCAGATCTGACGGCCGTAATTTGCTTTGTTTGTTTGATGGCAGTATGCTCTCTATTTCGTGTATCTTGGACTGGTTGTCTGCTTCTCCTCCTACGCAGGTTGGATTTGTGATCTCAGATTTCCATTTCTTTGATTTCAGCAACAAAAAGATTAAATTTTTATTGTTGATTTAAGTGTGTATTACTGTAATAGTACTATTAAGTGGGGGAGTTTTGTTTTGTTTTGTTTTTTTTTTTTTTTAATTTATTTGATACTGTGTTAGCCAGTTCAATTCGGATCAGTCGCACGTGGTCCGTGGACCGTCTCTTTGTCTTGATCCTCATCACCTGTCAAAATCTTGAAAATTTCCCCCCTTTTTTATATTATCTCACCACACCTCTCTCCATCCATGCTGATACTCGAGAATTTAATGATCCCATTTGTAACTTTGCTGGGCTTGGATCATTCATGCTTGCTCGTTTTGTTAGAATTGGTTGAAGATTTTGTTGCTTGCTTGTCTAAAAAAAAACAAAAACAGAAATTGCATGTTGGATGTATACTGGTGAGAGGCAAGCTGGCACACTGAGGAAGAAGTATTTGGAGGCTGTGTTGAAGCAAGACGTGGGATTTTTCGACACCGATGCTCGAACTGGGGATATTGTTTTCAGTGTTTCAACTGATACTCTGCTTGTTCAAGATGCCATTAGTGAGAAGGTATGAAATCTTGATGTTCATAATTCCTTTCTCGTTGTGCATTTACTGTGTTTCTAACGGTAAGAATGACATATCTAGATTGAATTGAACTAGTCTTGCATTATAGCAGGATTTGCTGTGCCCTTTAATTAATGCTGCGAGTTTGAATTTCAAGATTATTGATATGTAGTTTATGTTAAAAGAACTAAGTTGATTTTACCATCTTTACCTCTACTGCTTCTGCTTCTGTAGGCTCCATTCTTGAATGCTAAGGTTTTTTTTTTCTTTTTTTTTTTTCCCTAGTAATTTTGTGTAAGTTTAGTTGAATGTGTTGTTTTTGTGCTTGGGATTCCAGGTTGGCAACTTCATTCATTATCTTTCGACGTTCTTGGCGGGGTTGGTGGTTGGTTTTGTATCGGCGTGGAAGCTTGCTCTACTCAGTGTGGCTGTGATTCCGGGCATTGCCTTTGCCGGTGGTTTATACGCGTACACCCTCACCGGGCTCACCTCCAAGAGCCGTGAATCCTATGCAAATGCTGGTATAGTTGCCGAGCAGGTGAGCTTGGGGCAAAATGATTGCATTTGTTAATTTTGTAATGCTTCTATGCTGCACAAGCCATGTTTCTGCTGTGGAAATGTTAATTTAGAAGGAAGCTTCACCTAGAACCTAATTAATCCCCTCATTATGCACTACTAAAGTTGAAAATAATGTTAAAACATTTGTTGCTTTGTTGGTTTTAAGATGCCAATGGTGATGGCTCGATTGCATCACGGCAGACGTTTGACTATTTACTTTACTTTTTCTGTAACTGTAGTCCATTGCACAAGTTAGGACGGTTTACTCCTACGTTGGTGAGACGAAAGCCCTCGGTGCATATTCGGACTTGATTCAAAACACATTAAAACTGGGGTACAAGGCCGGTATGGCTAAAGGGCTTGGATTAGGATGCACCTATGGCATAGCATGCATGTCGTGGGCTCTTGTTTTCTGGTATGCCGGTGTTTTCATCAGAAACGGACAGACAGATGGTGGCAAAGCGTTCACAGCGATCTTTTCTGCTATCGTTGGTGGCATGTAAGATACATTGCTAATACTCCCTCTCAAAATGAAGAATTGAGGGGTCTGATAATTCGATTCGTGCAGGAGCTTGGGCCAGTCGTTTTCAAATCTCGGGGCATTCAGCAAAGGTAAAGCTGCTGGATACAAGTTGATGGAAATAATCAAGCAAAAACCAACCATAGTTGACGACACATCTAATGGGAACTGCTTGACTGATGTCAGAGGAAACATTGAGTTCAAAAATGTGACATTTAGTTATCCATCTAGACCCGATGTGATCATCTTCAGAGACTTCTCCATTTTCTTTCCTGCTGGAAAAACGGTTGCTGTAGTCGGTGGTAGTGGTTCGGGGAAAAGCACTGTGGTCTCCTTGATTGAAAGATTTTATGATCCTAATCAGGGTAATGTTATAAAGCTTTTTTTATGATTCTAGAGGGAGTACGAAAATACCATTTGACTAAATTTCCTTTGGCGTTGTGAAAATGGACAGGTGAGATTTTGCTGGACAATGTTGACATCAAGACACTGCAGCTGAGATGGCTGCGCAATCAGATTGGTTTGGTGAACCAAGAACCGGCGCTCTTTGCAACCACGATACTCGAGAACATTTTCTACGGGAAGCCCGATGCGACCATGGCAGAAGTCGAAGCTGCTGCCTCTGCCGCTAATGCCCACAGCTTCATCACCTTGCTTCCCAACGGATACAACACTCAGGTTGGTTTTTGTCTATGATGCAGTCGTGGAACGAATAAGCTGAGCTTCACATGTTAAGTCGATTGAAACTGACTTGTTTCAATCTGGTTCCAGGTTGGGGAGCGTGGCGTCCAGCTCTCCGGGGGGCAGAAGCAGAGAATAGCGATTGCAAGGGCAATGCTGAAGGACCCGAAGATACTTCTTCTCGATGAAGCCACTAGCGCGCTGGATGCAAGTTCGGAGAGCATCGTTCAGGAGGCTCTTGATCGTCTGATGGTCGGGAGGACCACGGTGGTTGTAGCGCATCGTCTATCGACAATACGAAACGTGGATTCCATCGCAGTTATTCAGCAAGGGCAGGTTGTTGAAACGGGAACACATGAAGAACTGATCTCGAAAGCTGGTGCCTATGCATCATTGATCAGATTCCAAGAAATGGTGGGGAACAGAGATTTATCGAACCCTTCAACCCGTCGCACTCGCTCGACGCGCCTGAGTCACTCGTTGTCGACAAAGTCTCTTAGCCTCCGGTCGGGGAGCTTAAGAAACTTGAGCTATTCCTACAGCACGGGCGCTGATGGTCGTATCGAGATGGTGTCAAACGCTGAAACCGATAGGAAGAATCCCGCCCCGGCCGGTTACTTCTGCAGGCTGCTCACACTCAACGCCCCTGAGTGGCCGTATTCGATCATGGGAGCCATAGGATCGGTTCTTTCTGGCTTCATCGGCCCGACTTTTGCTATCGTGATGAGTAACATGATCGAGGTGTTCTACTACCGGAACCCCGCTGCCATGGAACGGAAGACGAAGGAGTATGTCTTCATCTACATCGGGGCCGGTCTTTACGCCGTCGTCGCGTACCTCATTCAGCACTACTTCTTCAGTATCATGGGCGAGAACCTCACCACAAGAGTAAGGAGGATGATGCTTGCAGGTATATATATATTACATGCTAGGTATTTTATCGTAAAATCCGTTCGAAATTAGCCTCGTGACATTATATTCGATCCGTTGCAGCGATTTTGAGGAACGAAGTCGCATGGTTCGACGAGGAGGAGAACAACTCGAGCCTCCTCGCAGCCCGGCTCGCCACCGACGCCGCCGATGTGAAATCCGCGATTGCAGAGAGGATATCGGTGATGCTGCAGAACATGACGTCGCTTCTGACTTCTTTCATTGTTGCCTTCATCGTCGAATGGAGGGTCTCGCTACTGATCCTCGGCACCTTCCCTCTTCTAGTCCTAGCAAACTTTGCTCAGGTAAAGATCTTTCATAAAAAATAGTTCTTTTTCCATTATTAGCAATATAGCATGATGGTATTCGGAAGTTATATTCGTTCTAGGTCGAGGTCAAAATGGTAATAGCACATTCTCATAAAAATTGAATCTTGGAATCGCAATTCAAAGTCTTGTTTGCACTAGAAGACAAGAAAGTGAATTTAAACGTGGGAATGGTGCTCCACACGTGCTTCCTTCCTTCAAGCCTGCTCTATACTCCTTGAACCTCGCACAGTATGAACTCAACTTATAAGTAACAAAAAACACATATAACAAAAACTTATATATATATATATATATATATAGAGAGAGAGAGAGAGAGAGAGAGCATGTGATGAGAGGAGGGAGGGTTGTATTATTGCATCAACTCCAAAGAGACTGAGAAGTGTGCAGGTTTCTTATCCGAGTCATATATGGTTGCAGCAGACATTGTTGAATTCTGTATGCTTTCTCAGTCAATTCCTTGTGCCCATATTTTACTGTTTACCTTTTACTGTAGCAAAACTAAAGCTTTTTTAACCCTGTGTTATGCCATTATATAGCAGTGATGGTCAGTTTTTATGTCTCTGGGTCCCAAGCTTGTTGCTGTAATGGCAGGGTTTGAATATGGCCTCATCTTCCACTCCTATTAACTGTTTCTTGCCAGAGATTCTCTTCCCGTGATCATATTTTCTGATTTTCCAATTAAATATCTCTATTATCTTTTCTTTTTCTTTTTTGTTATTAATTTGATCTGCATCACTGCATGCATGGTGCAATAATGAGATGTACAATTTGAATATGGCAGCAACTCTCTCTGAAAGGGTTCGCGGGGGACACGGCGAAGGCGCACGCAAAGACGAGCATGATCGCCGGGGAAGGAGTGAGCAACATTAGAACCGTGGCGGCGTTCAACGCCCAAGATAAGATCCTCTCTCTCTTCTGCCACGAGCTCCGCCTCCCCCAGCGCCGGAGCCTCGCGCGCAGCCAGTCTTCCGGTTTCCTGTTCGGACTCTCCCAGCTTGCTCTTTACGGATCCGAAGCTCTCATTCTTTGGTACGGCGCCCACCTCGTTAGCAAAGGCGTCTCCACCTTTTCCAAGGTCATCAAGGTGTTTGTGGTCTTGGTCATCACGGCCAATTCAGTTGCTGAGACGGTGAGCCTCGCACCGGAGATCATCCGGGGCGGAGAGGCTGTTGGTTCGGTTTTCTCGATCCTTGACCGGTCCACGAGGATTGATCCGGACGATCCCGAGGCTGAGCCGGTGGAATCCATCCGCGGCGACATTGAGTTGCGCCATGTCGACTTTGCTTACCCTTCGCGTCCGGACGTGATGGTGTTCAAGGACCTGAGCCTGCGGATCCGGGCCGGGCAGAGCCAGGCGCTCGTCGGGGCGAGTGGGTCGGGTAAGAGCTCGGTGATAGCATTGATAGAGAGGTTCTATGATCCCCTTTCCGGTAAAGTTATGATTGATGGGAGAGACATTAGGAGGTTGAACTTGAAATCTCTCCGCCTCAAGATCGGCCTCGTGCAGCAAGAGCCGGCGCTCTTCGCCGCCAGCATCCTCGACAACATCGCTTACGGGAAAGACGGCGCGACCGAGGCCGAGGTGATCGAAGCGGCGCGCGCTGCCAACGTGCACACGTTCGTGAGCGGGCTGCCGGAGGGCTACAAAACCCCCGTCGGGGAGCGGGGCGTCCAGCTGTCCGGCGGACAGAAGCAGCGGATCGCGATAGCGCGAGCCGTGCTCAAGGATCCGTCGATCCTGCTGCTCGACGAGGCCACGAGCGCGCTCGATGCGGAGTCGGAATGCGTCTTGCAGGAGGCCCTCGAGAGGCTGATGAGAGGGCGCACCACCGTCCTCGTCGCCCACCGGCTCTCCACCATACGTGGGGTGGACTGCATCGGCGTGGTGCAGGACGGCCGCATCGTCGAGCAGGGCAGCCACGGCGAGCTGATCAGCCGGCCGGAGAGCGCATATTCAAGGCTACTCCAATTGCAAAATCATCGCATATGAGACAACAAAATCAAAAAAACAAAAAACAAAAACTAGCACCGGCCCTATTAACCCTTGTTTTTTTTTTCTTTTTCAAAATTTATTTTGTTGTGGTGATAGATGTAGATATTGTGATGTGAGGACTGTATTTTCAAGAATGACCACTCCATTCCTAGTGTGCTAAAAAAAATATATTCACTTCGATCCTCAAAACCTTGTTCCACTTCATAAGTTTTTGAGAAATATTTAACAAAATAAGTTACTATAAGCTCTTTAAATATTAGGTTTTCAACTTCAACTTTCGTTTTCATGAATAAACTCATAAGCTTCATTATCAAACACTCGGACAATTTCACTACAAGAAAATCAATCATACAGCGACGGAATTTTGGACGGCGAGAGCTCCGTCTAAAAATAAGCTTAGCCAAACACCGTCTAATTTTAATCCGCATCCTTTTCAAGTAAGGAAAAGTGGAGGCGCGGCACCAACTTTTTTCCAGTCATGTGATCGTCCACTCTTTCTCACATTTTCGATTTAATCGGAAGCGGGCCGACATAAACTATTGGACACGATCACGTGGCCGATGTTTGATACAACGACTGAAACAATGGTGAAATCAAAACTAGTAAGAAAAGGAGTTGTCTGAATTTTATGAAAATAAAGCAAGAGACAATGTTGACAGATCCTTGCATGTTAGGAACTTAGATTCATAAAGAAAGTGAGAATGGTGCATGTGAATTGAATATACGGCGTCGTATAGGGTAGCTGGAAAGTGACCAATCAGGGAAAGGTAGTAATTCTTTTGAAGTAAAAATTGACAGTTTGGAAGAGAAAGTGTATTATTAGAGGAGTTTCTGGAAATACTAAAGGGGCAGATCTGCAACCTTGAACAATTATTGGATTCGAGAAATTGAGGGCCCAATGGGCCCACAATTAATTATTTATATTTCACAAATCAGAACCAGCAAATTCTGGGCATATTTCGGTTTGAGAAGTCAGAAGATTAAAAGAAAATAAGAAAAAAGGTAAATTAAAGGATATTATTATAAAGTCTTAAACATTTCAGTAGTATTTTTATTGAAAAAGAAATAGTAATTTTTTATAGGAGAAATAATTGAGGTTCGTATTGGGCTGGTCCACCTCTTGTAAAGTTGTACCCTACCAGCTTTTTCCACATGAAAGTAAATAGCTTTCTCTTTTCTTCTTTTTTTTTCTTCCCCATATATCTTTTAAATACCTCGAGCATGATCTACAGTCGTTCGTATATATTTTTTTTATTATTATGTTTAGATTTTATTTCTTTTTCTTTTCAATTTTTTATATATAAAATCGTAGTTATGCATGTTTAAATTTGTCTTAAGATACAAAAATATAATTTCCTCTGCATCATCCGAAGATTCCGAAGGATGAATTAATTTATTTATTAGTTTTGTACACGGGGTGCAACATTAATCAAACCTATTTTTATCCATTCTAGAGAATGTTGATACTTTGAAGGAAAGATATATATGATGATTGGGGACAATTCACACGGTTAAAAAGGGGAAAATGTGGGAGGCATTGGACCAATCTCATTTTTGATAATTTTTTTACTCTATGTCCATTAGAAAAAAAGGTAAATATTATATTAAACTTAAAACTATATCCATTTTAGTAAAAATGTCTCGGATTACAAGAAATATTTTTTAAAAACCCCAAACTATTAGGTTTCAATCAAAAATATTCCGCGTACATTTTTCGATCTTCGAAATTATGACGTAGCTCATTGGATGCTGATGTGTAATTTATATTTTATTTTTGTAAATGATATGACACAAAATAACGTTGTTGTAATGTCATACCATTTAAAAAAATTAAATCGATGTTGGATAAACCAACTTTCAACGCGATTTGAATCAACTAACGTGACACCAACCGACGTCGTTTCTTAAATGATATGATACAGAACGACATCATTTTGTATTATGTCATTTAAAACAATAAAATATTAATTATATGGTGATATTCGGTGAGCATGTCATAATCCCGGAGATCGAAAAATGAACGCTGATGCTCATGAGGACACATGAAAACAATATTTAACGCATCCTCATGTGAATCCATACTAGTCCTTACAAAGGACTTTATCATAACTAAAAGGGCAAGATGTTGCGATATGGATATTCATCTTTTTTCGAGAATAATTTGTGATCAAATATTCTAACTTGGTAGTGTGTTGTGCTTCTCCTTGTTCAACGAGACACATCTTCCTATTTTATACTTCCTCCGTTCATCAAATGAGTATTTATTTTCTTTTTTGGTAAGTGTACCCTATACAATTTACTTAATGTTGGGTCCCGGAGGGTCACTGAACTGGTGTATTGGGGATAGGGGTGGAGCAAAATACCGAAAAATCGGTATACCGCACTTACCGTACCGAAAAATATCGAAAATACCGAAATTTCGCTATATCAAAAATTTCGGTACGGTATTGTACCGTACCGAAAATTTTCGGTACGACAACGGTATCAATTTTCCTCATACCGCGGTATACCGATATATACCGATAACGCGGTATATGCCGAAAAACCGATATATACCGTTGTTTCGGTATATACCGTGCTACGGCATATACCGCGGTATCATTATATGCCGTTGTTTCGGTATATACCGAAAAAACCCGTATACCGTCAAAATAAATTATATATATTTAATTAGTGGTAAATTATTATTTTTTTTTTCATAATTATTAAAAAATTAGCGACAACTTATAAAATATATATTTATTAATAATTTAAAATATGTAAATAAATTGAATAAATATAAAATAAATTGCATCATGTTATTTAACTAAAGGACTTTGAAAAGTATACAAGTATATTATATAACTATAAAAGTATGAGCTACATATATATCTATATTTATATGTCTACATGTTATAATTCTAAATCTATAATAACTATATCTCTACAATAAGTTACATTCATGTTATATAAAAAATCAACTAATAGATAATAATAAGTCATAAGTAAATTTTAAAAAGTAAATAAATTGATTAAATATAAAACTCAAACAATAATTGCAAGATCTACTAGGTTATTGATGAAACTAGAATATCAATATATAGTCAATTATAATATATAACGTATATGTGTGAGCTATATAGTTATATTATATGTGTAGACTATAACTATAATTTTAGAATAAGTTAATTCTACGGATGTAAAGTAAACAAATCGAATTAAAGCGAATATTATTGGATTCGATTCACATTCGTAAAAATAATTGCATATTCCAATGGTTACTCAAATATCTTTTAAATTTTATTTGCTATTCATATTCGATTCGTACACTGATTCGCGAATATTCGAATCGAATCAAATATCCGTTTCAATTTTTTACAAGTATATTTTAAACAATATAAATCGAAATACTTCCTACTATTTCATTTGACTTCTTACTATTTAACTCAAAATATGAAATACTTTCGTATGAATTGAATTTTAAATCAATGTTTTTAATGCTTTGATTAATATTATTTTTTATTTAAGTAAATATTAATTTTTTGTTTATTTTACTTTATATCTATTTTATTCTTTATTTTTAAATACTGAATCGAGCATTATGATTTTCAAATAATATTTGATAACTAATCAAATCAAACAAAATATTCATATTTATATTCGAGTTAATAACAAAATGTCACGACCGGACTTAATTAAGAATAATTAAACCAGGAAACCGTGACTAAGGAAGGGAGATTAGAAGTGGGGATAGAAAAGGGTAAATAAATAATGAAGGATCGTACTTTATCGTTGTGAGTGAAGGGAAAACTTGTAATATAATGGATGTTTGGTCACATGACTCAAACAACTAGTAAGTTCGGATAACTCCGACTTAGCCAAAATAACATAAGACTTCTGAGTACGCAGCGGAATAAGGCATCTGATTACATGTATGAAGACATGTATCACAAGAGTTCATCAATACATATTTCTAAGACAAAAGGGTTTTCGCTCGTCACTTCATCACCACCAGCAGCTGCTCAACCTGCACATTTAGAAATATATGCAGGGCTGAGTACAAAAGTACTCAGTGGGCACGTATGCCTAAGTATAAAAATACATGCTTCAAAATTGTAAATTGTCATGCCATCATAAACAGTACAACAAGGGAGTTTTAGCTAAAAAGCCCAAGCTTACTAAATTCATTTGTGATTCTTAAAGTTCGACTGCAGTCTAAGTTCTCATAATCTATCATATCTGAAGCTGCGTGCCGGAGAGGTGGCCATCTCTCAACGGACACCGGACCGGTCAACCCGCTAGATGACTCACGGTCCCTCGTGTACACTAGTCAAGGTAGGATAGCTATCAACTGCTCAAGACCCGAATTCGATTACATGATAACTGGCAAAGCCACATCAGATAGATATCATACTGAAATTAAAATATTTTATGGCAAGACAATACTTGAAATAACTTCAACTCAAAGATTTTGTCATGAAATAACTTGCTTGAACGTAACATTTAAACTCATTTGATATACTCCCTCCGTCCCAATATTCAAGTCTCGTATTCCTTTTTGAGCCGTCCCAATATTCAAGTCTCCTTTCCCTTTTTGGATAAAATTAGTTACTTAATTAACAATGCTCTCTCTCCTTCTCTCTCTATTCTCTCCCTCTTTGTCACTCTCTCTCTCTCTCCTCTCATCACTCTCAAATCGCCGCCTCTCTCTCTCTGTAGCATAATTGTATTTCTCTTCAAACCTCCACACACAATCGCGTCGCTCTCCTCGGCCTTGATTTCTCTCTTGGAACTCAGGCGGAGTTCCTCTCTCGTTTAATTCTCCGTCCGGCGCCGCCGTTCGCGCGGCGCGACTCAAGCGTCCACTCGCGGCTCTTCTCCGCCGCGACTCATCCACTTCCAGTCGCCGGAGGGCTTCTGCGACCACGACTCCCACCAGCCAGCGTAGCCAGTCGTCGGTTCTCCTTCAATTTCCTCTACCTTCTCCTCGTCAGAATATTTCGAATCGGAAAGCTCGAGCCCTTCTCGACTCTGTGAACCTCCTATGGGCACGGGTATTTACAAGATCCGCATATGCATTTTCGCAGCAGCTATATTAATGCTGTCGGTTGTGGTCATTAGTAACTCAAACGACTTTGCAGCAAATAAAATTTGAATCTTGGTTGTCTCCTTTAAATTTCCTCTCAAGGCCAGCAGCTAGTTACAGAGAGAGAGAGAGAGAGAGAGAGGGCAGAAAAATTAGATCTTGGACAACTATATTTCATTTTCCGTTCATAATTTTCGGCCACATTTTGATGGTAATGCTTCACTGGATCTGAGTTTTCTTGGTTTTTCCAAAAGGTATTTCCTTTTCTTCAGTTTTTTAGTAGCATTGCATGTTCATAAAAGCATTTGGTTTATGCTGCTTGATTTTGGGCTCGATTTTGAGAAATTGAGTGTGAGGAAGAGAAATGGAGAGAATGACAGTGAAGAGAAAGGGGGAATTGACGCCGACCGAAGAAGGAATAAGGGCGGCGACTCGCCGGCCCCTCAGCAGCGGCGGCGGCGGATTCCAGATGGATGAGGAAGTGTTGGGGCTGAAGAGAGAGAGAGAGGCGCAGAGACTTGATTAGTCAATTAAATTAAGAAATAAAATAACATTAATTAAAGCACTAATTATGTGGTCCCTACTAATTTAACATCAACTTTACCTCTCCTAAATACCCGTGCCCAAAACAAAGGAGACTTCATTATTGGGGCGGAGGGAGTATATGAAAGTAATGCCCACCTGATAAGCAAACCTTTGCCCTAGCTTAGTGACTCCTGACTAGCTTTTACTCGCCTACTTGACCTTTTAATGCGAGAATATAAAGTAAGACATTTGTCTTAAGAAAAATTCTCAGTAAAGGAGAATGTGTAAAATAATTATGCATGGCTCGTGTTCCGTTAATAATAATCCAAACTATAGGATTAAAGCTCATCTTATGATATCGGATTATTAATCTTAATTTATCCACTGTCTTAGGGTTTGCTAACCCGCTTAGCAATCTCATAATCTCGTTCTAAATTTATCCATATGTAGAATTAGCTAAATCCAATTAATAAATTAATCTAGGCTAACCTTTAATCGGGCTAAATAGATAAAATCTACCCAACATAAATGGGAAATCTGGGCCCTAATCAGATAACTATGGCAGCCCAATCTACTTGGAATAAAAGCCCAAAAGCTTAACCTCCTTATAAAAAAATAATTCAGCCCAGCTGAAATAAACATCAAGCCCACATAAGACAATAAAATCGGCCCAATCTACAAAAATTAAAAGAATGCCCATCTCCCGGTCCAAGCCATCCTCCCTCTCTCCTTGAACTCGTCTCTCTTTTTCTTCAAGACAGGAGCGCCGCCTTCTTCTCTGGTCGCTTTCGCCACCGGCGAGGCCGGCGCCTTTCCTCCAGCGTCGGCACCATTCTTCTTCCCTCACCTCTCTTTTCTGAATCAGCACAAGCTCAACACAAGGGCGAGCCCTAATTTCTTCTCCATTACAGACCATGCCACCGCCGCCCTGCAATTTTCGGCGAGCGGTCGGCTTTCCACTTCGTCCCTGACGCCGTGTCCTTCATCCACCTTATTTTCTCTTTCACGCGCACACAATCGAGGGGAAGGTTGAGCTCTAGTTCTTTAGGCTCAGGTGAAATCGCCGTCGCCACCTGGTCTCCTCCGGCGAGGCAAACCACTGTCTCCGCGGCTCTGAAACTCCGACGGTGCTTCTCTCGATCGGCCCTCTCCCCTTTTCTTCACTCAAGGCAGACGTACACATGTTCAATCGAGATTTGGAATCGGAGCCCTAACTCCTGCCTGAGGAATCGACATGGTAACCTCCGCTGCCGCTCTGTGAATTAGCGAGAGCCTCACCGTCGTCGTCGTCGGGTTCTCCCCTGATCTCGCCCGACGAGCAGCAAAGCTCTGCCTCCGCCGACGCTCTTCGGTTCGGCGGAACAGGGCAGCCTCCCCTTCTTAATGAAAGCTAAGTTCATTCTTAATACTCTATTGTGAACGAAACTCAAAGCTTGTTGTAAACTCAGTTCATGATTCTATTGAGCTCTAGTATTTCTATAATTCGATTATGCAGTGGGTAAAACTAGCCATAGTGGTTTGTTTCTGTTTCGAAAGTCCTCATTGTTTGACTCATAAATAACACATAAAAACTGACTTTGGTTGATTGCTAAGTCCATTATGCAAAATATACTCATCTTCTACTCTGTATTCTTTATCCAAAGTGTGTTTGATGGATGATACATGAACTGGATTTGAAATAAGGAAGCTTAGTATTTACCTGTAATGCTTTGTATTTTGGTGCTGCTGTGAGAATAAGTTGGGTGGAATCAAACTGAAATAGAAGTTACTTTTCAATCAATGCAGGTTGAACAAGAAAAATGTGGAGGAATGAAAGCTAAGTTTTACCTTGAAATATGGCAGAAGCTCAAATGGTTCTCCTTCTTGCTTGTTGGTGTAAGGGAAGGGAAAAAAGAAAAATGGGGTATTTGTTGGCTGAAGTTAAGGGATTGAACTGCTATTGATACTTGAGTGGCTAGGCTACCATGAGAGCTTGAAAAGGTGGATGATGCATAAGAAGCGGCTGATTGACGCCAGCCTGTACCTTAGCCTTAGGTATGGCCTTGAGTGCATTGGGGCTGCAGAGAAAGGAAGTGTAGCTGCTGTTGTAGCAGTTGTACACACGTTTTCTCCTTCTGCCATTTTCTTTTATTCTAAATGATGTAATAGGCTTGGTTTAAAAAAGCGCGCTTAAGCGCAAAAAAGCGCACGCTTTTGGTGAAGCGCAGGTTTGGGCTTTTTTCTGGGCGAAGCGCGCTTACCTACAGGAAGCGCTGAGAAACGCACAAAAGCGTGCCTAGGCGAGAATCGCTGAAGCGCGGGCTTTTAGTATGTTTGGGTTAGGTTTATAAATTTAAAAAAAACTAGGTTTTATTTCATTAAAACAAATGCTTGCCTCCCGTCTTCTCCCATCCCTCTCGTGACCTTAACCTGTTCTGCCCACCATCCGGCGCCGCCAGCCGTTGCGCGCCGCCTCCAGCCGGCGTCGTCGCCAGCTGTCCGCCGCCGCCGGTCATCGTCCAAAGGTAAAGTTTCCAGTTTTCCTTCATTTTTTTGTTCTGTTTTTTTAAGTTTGTTTTTACTGTCAGTTTTTTTTAGTTGTTTGGTCATTGTTTTAAGTATCAGTTTTTCCTTTCGTTTACTTTTTCCTTTTGTTGTTCAGTTTTTTAATTTCAGTTTTGGGTAGCTGAATTTTTTAAAATGAATATTCATTGTCCAGTTTTCCGTTTTTTTTAAAATAAATTCTGATTTTTTTATTTTTTTTTCCAGTTTTTTAATGACTTCAATAGTTCACAAGTAGCATCATCAACGGATGGAGATGATCCAGCTAAAAGATATGGGACACCCAATCCTTTGAATAAAAGTAATTGGACGTGTAATTTTTGTTCTAAAGTACGAATGGAGGAGCATATAGAATGAAGCAACATTTAGTTGGAGGTTTTAGGAGTGTTAAAAAATGTCCTAAGGCTCCCGAGCATGTAAGAGAGGAAGTTAGGACTTATATGATTAACAAAGCAACTTGTAAGGTGACTAGTAGTTTTCAAAGATTGGAGCCTCAAGGTGAGGAAGAAGAGGAAGAGATGGAAGTATTGGGTAGCTCGTCACACACCGTCACGAGTAAAGTAGCACTGGCTCCTAAGAGGATGAAAGGTCCTTTAGATGTGTTACTTGCCCCTAAGAAACCTAGCCCTCAATCACAAGAAATATTGAAGGGTAGGAAAGAAAGAAGGGGATTTTTGGTGCTTGTGACAAAGTTTGTAGGGAAAAAGCTTGTGAAGCAATTGCAAGGTACTATTATGATAATGCAATTCCATTCCATTCGGCTACTAGTGATAGCTTTAAAACTATGGTTGAAGCAATTGGACAATATGGTCCGGGATTGGTTCCACCGAGTATGTATGAGCTAAGAGTTCATTTTCTTAAGAAGGAAGTGGATGAGGTGGACACCAAAATGTTGGAGTTCAAGAAAGAATGGGCAATAAAGGGTTGTTCTATTTTATCCGATGGATGGCGTGATTCGGGTGGTGCAAAAAGATATTGTCAACTTTCTTGTCAACTCTCCAAGAGGCTCCGTGTTCATCAAATCGGTGGAAGTTTCTGAAGTTGTGAAAGATGCACAAACGTTGTTTACAATGCTTGATGCCATTGTTGAGGAAGTTGGAGAGACAAATGTTGTGCAAGTGGTGACGGATAATGCTTCTAACTATGTTAAAGCGGGTAAGTAGTTTAAACCATCTTTAATTTAAACTTTCAATTTATGTTTTCTTAATGATTAAAGCTTAATCTTTTTGAATAGGGAAATTTCTTATGCTTGAAAGACCACATCTCTATGGGCTCCATGTGCCGCACATTGTGTGACTTGATGTTGGAGGATATTGGAAAGCTTCCAATGATTAAGATGCTATCAAGAAGGCAATCTACATGAATGGTTATATATATAACCATGTCGCCGTTGTGAACATGATGAGGAGATTCACCAATCAAAGGAATTTGCATCGACCGACGGTCACAAGATTTGCAACTCCTTTCTCACTCTTGCACAATATCACAAGCAAAAAAAAACAATTTGAGAAAATGGTTACTTCGGAAGAAGGTGGATTGCTTCGAAGTGGCAAAAGGATGCGGGAGGGAGGAAGATGACATCATTATTTTGCAAGACACATTTTGGAGGAATGTGTTGTATGCTTTTTAAGTTGGTAGGTCCCCTTGTGAAAGTACTTCGGATGGTTGATGGGGATAAACAACCGACCAATGGGGTACATTTATGAAGCTATGGATAGAGCTAAAGAGGCTATTGCTAAGAGTTTTGGTCACAAAGAGGAGCTTACAAAGAAGCTTTTTGAGATAATTGATTAAAAGATGGGATTGCCAACTTCATCGCCCTTACATGCGGCCCGGATACTTTCTAAATCCGGAAATCTATTATGATAATCCGGAGGGAGTGAGTTGTCAAGAGGTTGAGAAAGGCTTGTATGAAAGCATTCAAAGGTTGGTTCGCGATGAAGCACTCAAGACAAGATCATTGTTATGGATCTTCAAGTCCCAACCTCAAATCTTTTTGCGATAAAAGTTCTTAGCCTCACTTGTAGTGCTACCGGATGTGAGAGAAATTGGAGTGTCTTTCAAAATGTAAGTTATTATTATATTTTACTTTTGCTAGAATACATAAATTATAATTTTAATCTATTATTTTTAATATTTTTATAGCTTCATACCAAGAAGAGAAATTGATTGGCACAAGACCGGCTCAATCACTTGGTTTATGTGAAAGTATAATCGCACTTTGGAAATGCGATACAAGAGGAAAGACACAATAGATCCTATTTTATTAGAAGAGATTGATGATAGCAATGAATGGTTGCTTGGACATATGGATGAGGACTCTTCTAATGAAGATAGTGATCTTGTGTTTGGAGATGATAATTTGACATGGAGTGCCGTTACCAAGGCTTCGGGAGCTAATGATCCTATTTATAGCACTAGACATGCATCTAAAGTTGATAAAGGAAAGGGTGTTTGTAGTTGCTTCGGGTTCGAGAAGACTCATTAGCCAAATATAAATATCCCCTAGTATTGACTGACATTTATATGCCTTAAATTATATCCATATATAAATATCCGCAATTAATGAATCTAACTACCAAATTAATTAATTAAATATTAATAAATAGTAAATTTTAAAAACAAAAACATAAGAAAACAGAAAAACAAAAGTTACAATTTACGGTAAGCCGGTGTTGTTATTATATATTATATAGATTTGCACTTGGCATGGCTTGCTAAGGAAATTGCGTCTGCTTGATTTTCAAATGGGTTATTGCCATAAAATACATCAAGTTTGTTAATTTTCTAGTTTATATCATGACCTATTTTTTTGCCAAAAAATACATGAATTTATGATTTGTTGGTAAAAATCCCACGGCGAGTATCTCCGGCGAAATCGAAACTTATGTGTCATTTACGTGGCTTATGTGGCAGTGACGTGGCATTTAATTTATTTGAGAATGATGATGTGTTGCCAGTTGCCACTCCCCCCACCCAAGCAACACCGTCCCCTTTATCCCCCCCCCGCCCTTGCCCCCAACCCCAATCCCAATCCCCCTCACGCAGTAGCTGCCCTCTCACTCCCCACCTTCTCTCTCCCTCGGTCCTCCTCTCTCTTCCCCCTTCGACACCTATCTCCCTTCCCTTATTTCTCACCATCCTCTGTCACGCTCCTTACCGCGCCCAGCTGCTACCGCGCCGACGATCTTGGCCGCCCGTCACCATCTTCTCCTGCCGGCGTCGCCGTCCAAACGCCCTTTCTCCTTCAATTCACGGCGAGACAACATCCACAGATTCCAAGCTTAGCAGTGAGAAGAACAAGACTGGATTCGCTTATCCCCGCCGGCGGGCGGAGCCTTCCCCTTTCCCCAACCCCGGCTGCCACCACTTCCCCTCTTGATCTCTGCCGCCTTCACCCAAAGTTTTCCAATTTGCAGAT